>NC_056732.1:592861703-593116247 GCF_019279795.1 Protopterus annectens
GCATGCATTTTGTGTGTGTCTGTGATAAACACAGAGATTACAAAGGCCCAAAAGTAGGAACAAATTTTAAATACTGATCATAAACTTGGACATTTGGTGGAATAACTGGATCTGTTAGCATGCATTTTATGAAGGATATGAAATATGGATTCTACACCAAGCAAAACATAATGGTGGGACAAAGGCTGAAAAATAGGGACAGATTTTAAATACTGCTCTTATAAACTTAGAATGTTGCTGGAATAACTGTATGAAGAATGACCCAGTAATACAGATAGATTTTAAACATTGCTCTTATAAACTTAGAAAGTTGCTGGAATAACAGGATTTGTGTTAACATACATTTTCTGTGTGGTTGGAAAAACCGGATCTGTGTTAGCATGCATTTTCTGTGTAGTTGGAACAACCAGATCTGTGTTAGCATGCATTTTTTAAAATACTGCAAGAAAATTGCTGGACTACCTGGATCTGTATTAACATGCATTTTCTGTGTGTGAGAACAAAGAGCCAATAATAGGGACAGATTTTAAATTTTGCTGCTATAAACTTAGAAAGTTACTGTAGTAACCATCTTTGTGTTAGCATGCATTTTTATGTGTGTTTGTGTGAACATAGACCCAATAATAAGGACAGATTTTAAATATTTCTCTTAACTTAGAAAGTTGCTAGAATAAAATACCCTTTTGGTATGTACATCCCAAGACATCTACAACAACTGAAAAGGCCTCAGAAATACCTCACAAAGAGGATTACTGGCCTCAAACAGATGCCCTACGCAAACCGTCTCAAAAAACTCCAGCTTTACTCCATTGCATATCATCTACTCAGAGGCAATCTCTGCCTAACATACAAAGCTTTGTCAAACCCAGAGCTGTTGGACATGCTCTACTTAAAGAAATCCCAATCCATCTGAGCTACATGCTCTAGGGACCTAAACCTTGTCACCACAATAAACAGAGCATCTTGGAGGGATAGATTTCTGTCAAAGAGACTTCCCATACTCTAGAACAAACCGATCTATATCAAACAAATCTCATTAGCACTCTTCAAGAATAATCTTGATGATTGGATGGGAAATAGGAAATTCACCCTGGGGATCACTTTTGTGGCTCTGCTTGACAGGGGCACAGGAAAATAATTTTCCTGGGTGGCGAAAGCCAAGGTACCTTTTTGGCTAGGCTTATATAGGCCCTAGGGCCAATAGCCTAATACCTAACTATGAACCTATGAACCTATGAACCTCTACCTTGCACCAATCATTCTGATTAGCCTTCTCCTTTCTTTTTAGCCATTATGATACAGTGAAAGTACCAAATGAGAGGGGATACACAACCGGATCTTCCTGGAGAATCATCAGCAGGTCCTCAATGTCCAAACAACGTTCGTCCAGCTGAGTCTGTGAGTCAAGAATCAATAGCTGTGACTCCATCTAGAAGTCCTAAATGTGAAGAGGCCTGTGTTACATCCAGTAGTACCTATAACAGCAGTGATGTTATCGAGGTGGAGGCCAAAAAGGGATTTGATAAAAGGAAGTGCAATACCCTTGAACAAGATGGTCTTCAATCAAGTGTCGTGACAATGGTTTACACAAGTGCTGCAGCAGGATGTGTGCAACTCTCCAAACATTCTAACACCCACACTGCAGTTTGAAATAGCATGAATGATGCCACAAAATATTATGATATTGGTTTGTACAAACATGGTCATCTTACAGATATCGACAAAAACACCATCTTGACCATGCAGTGGCTACCCCATGAAGGCTTTGAGTTCTCTAGGCATTTTATGGAGTATTCTGGAAGCTAGAAAAACAGATGATGTAGTCCATAACTTCTGCATGAATTCTAGTTTGCACTGCACAGTATTCTCAGAGTTTGGAATGGGGTCTTCTGTGGTCCATCCTTAGACTTTAACACAGCTAGACAGAGTGTGTGTTGGTTTCCCTTCCTATGACCGATTGGTCTAGCACATACATATATATATATATATATATATATATATATATATATATATATATATATACACACACACACACACACACAGACCACATATAGATATATGTGTGTGTGTGTGTGTGTATGTAATGGCCTCATTTATCATGTGCTATTCTTTAAACCATTGTTACATTGTGCAGTCTTAATTTTTTATGATTGCCTATGCAGGAGTGACAAATGTGTATGCATTTACATATAAGAAAATTCTAATTGTGAACTATTATTAGGATGAGAGGTATGACAAACTTACATTTAGGTGTATAAATGCAATCACTCTGATATTCAATTAGTTTGTTACTTTGCATTTTTAGCTTGTTTCAGCTGTAATATGCAATGGTTTATTCTCTATCTGGCTTGCTTTCTCTGTTGGATTATTTTATTTGAAGTATTATCATTGTGTTTGCCATGCGGCTCAGTTAGTGCCTGAAACAGGTCTTTGGAGTAGTTTACAAGATTAATAAACAATAAATAAAATACATTTCTTGTACATTATAAATTGAACTGTACATTATAAAACATAAAAGAAAGCTTTTGTTAAACAGATTGCTTATGTGCTGGAACTTGTGCTACTCAGTCCTATGGCTTGTTTGTTTGTTTGTGTCTTTCAGCTTTTCCTGGTTAGGGGTCGCCACAGCGGAACTCCGGTCCGCTAATGATTGGTAGTTGATTTTTAGGTGCCAAGTTACCAGCCCTGACACACAACCTTCAACGAAGTTACACCCATTCACGCATGTCTCCAAGCAGAAGACGCTCTAACTGAGAATCTAACCGGACAGCATCTTACTGTGAGGTGACAATGCTACCGCAGCACCACCACCATGGTATACTCAGTCCAATGGCTAGTAAATAACTAAAATAAATTACCGCAGCACCACCACCGCGGTATACTCAGTCCTATGGCTAGTAAATAACTAAAATAAAACTACTAGCTATCAACCTACTTAGCTTCTCAGCCTAATGCAAAGTTCATCTGTGATCAACAAAACTTATCAAAGAGACACATGGGATAAGAGCAGAAGACAGTCTCAGAAATGAAAACAAACTGAATAATAACTCACTGAATCAGTACAAATACAGATTATAGCAGATCAACATTTTGGAGTTGACTATAGGTCAAATAATAAAGTTGCAGGAAAACAGACTTGCCAATTCACAGATATTTCAAAACTATTGACTGTTATGACCATTTAATCCTTGCCATTGCCCTCCCTAGACTGCACCTTCTTTTTCCAGGAGGGCCATGACAGTCAATCCTGGAGTAAATTTGTGGATAGCCATCTGGTCATCTGGATTATGTTTCAAGGAAGTTAATTATCTCCCACTGCTTAACATGCAAAGAAAGTTTATTCCAGTGGGTTGGGAGGTGCTGGGTTTACAAATCTGTCCCTCTACAATGCTTTATTTATTTCCTTGTGAAGATTTTGCTCCCTGTTTCAAATATTGTGGGATATATATTTGAATAGTGGACATACATATGGTCCATACCAATCAGTCCCTAATGGCACAATAAGCAGGACAGAGATCACTCCTCAAAAGTCAGTAATACACTGAATAAATGAATAATACTTCCAGTCTCACTTGATTTGTGTACTTTAGCTTTTGAATATGTTTTTGTGACATACATCCTCAATAATTGGTCTAATCAAAACATAAATTGATATCAATAAAGAAATGGAACTATTAAAAGTTGTTACAATGAAAAGTTAGCTGAACAAATGCACTGGTGAGTAAACAAATTCAATGTTGTTCTTCTGTCAAGGGGAAAACATAAGCTGTGACGAGAGAAATGTGCTAACCTGACAAGAATAATAATTCCTTGTTAGATAACATTTTTAAAAGGACAGGTGAGTCACTTTGGGGAATTATAAAGTACCAAGAAAGATTAAGAGATACAACATTTTGGCCAGATATATCAGTCCAAATAGAGCATGTAGAACAGAACTATATATCTGCAATGCAAATAAAACAATAATTCAAAGGAAGATAGGCTAGCATAACAAGTTCAAATTGTACATGCAGCAAAGTCAGCATGACTTTGTTAAAGTTCAAATAACGGATATGTGGATTATTATTCCAAGTTTCCTGAAACCATCAAATTAACAAATATAACAACTAAGATTAATAAGTTAAAGTATTCTTTAGACCAATAATACTTGATTTTCTCTATCTGAAAATGGTCTACAATACTTAAGTCAGGAATTCAAAAGACTTATAATCCAGCCCTTAATGCCCTCAATTCTATTAGCAACTGGATAGAGCTATCCAAAGAGTAAAGTATCCCATGTAAAAGACCATTATCAAAGCATATGTAAATTATCATTTTCTGGGCTATACAAATACTCATTCACACCAAAGAATCCTGAGTAGACCTGTATCACACACCAGTTGAGTCCAACTAGATCCACAAAAGCAGTATTTATTAAGCTCAAAAATGATAGAACACTTTTTGTTAATCCACAATAGTTTAACTACATCAGATGCACACTTCCTTAGAAGCAAGAGTTTAAATAACCCATTTGTCACACCACATGGTCTACAACCAAAGGTTGTTGGGTGTGGCAGCTAACACTCCTAAAAAGAACCCTTCCTTCTAAACCACAAAAGCTAATTTTGTAACACCAAACAGAATATCCAGTGTGATAAAAATGTGTCAATATATGCATATAAATACATACAAGAGAAAGATTATCTGAATGCAACACACTGTAGTTCAAAAATACAGAAATACACAATGCATATTTAAAATACCAATAAAATACTTAAAGCAAGTACTATTTTTCAAACAAACAAGCAACCATGTTACTGTTACACTAAAATTTGATATAACAAGTGTTTACAGATACTCACATTTTAACCAAGTCTAAAAAACAAATTGTTAGTTTGATTCAATGCCTTCAATGGAGCTCCAAACTTTAAATTTTACTACCTAAAAGTGACTTATGCTAAGTAGTTTGCATTTAATATTCGTGGTGTATAGTCTTACGATAGCCTACACTGACCTATATGAGATGGAGGTCTGTCATTAATCCCACCACTGACAACCACTACAACACCTGAATATAGCAAAGACAAGGACTATGGTATTGGGAATCTGCTCCTCTCTCCTAAGGGCATCTAATGATTAGCAGATGGAATGTCTCTCAAGTCCAGGTACTGGAATGTATCAAATTAAAAAAGGAATATGCACATAAGCCTTAGTCATTGAACAATTTACCATATTCAACCTGTCTCAAACATCATAAAGGGAAAATACATTGATGTTGTGATTATGAACTCCCAGCAAGTCTTAGGCTGAATATCCCAGATCCTTTTCTCACCACTATCTCTATGAACTGTAGTGCCTCCCTCTGGCCCTTACCCATGGTATATACTTTGCAAATAGTTATTATGGTTTTACACACACACACAGGCATGCACACACACACACACACACACACACACACACACACACATACACACACACACACACACACACACACACACACACACACACACACACACACACACACACACACACACACACACACACACACACAAATTCCTAGGGAAGGCTGACATAGTCTTCCAATTTCCTGTAGCTTTCTTCCTTTCACGGTAATGCTGGCACCACTCTGGATATGACTGGGGATCATCAGTTACTAGCCATTCTTGATATAGCCAAATACATATTATAAAAATAAATACCTTTCACTGGAAGTACGACCAAGTGATCCAGCTTTTGGGGGTAGATACCCCAACTTAGTCAACCTACAGAACTCCATGTGCCCTTCTCAGATAATAAACAACAATGCACAACTAATAAATATCGGAAACAAGATCATTAAGAATGAATGTCCAGTGTTCAATTACCAGCCATGGACCTCATCAGAAATCATTACTGACCTCTCCCCACCTAAATAATGAACAATATATCTTTTTTTTCCAAACCATAAACATATACTGCTTTTAAATGCCTCAATATTATCCACCTGTCTGATTTCCATTAAAGAGTTCAGTCTTCTTCCGAATCTATTTTGGAAATAATTAGTTCCTAATCTTGTGTGTATCACATTAATATCCACAATGAGATGATTATTCTTTGTGCATTTGTCATGATGTAAAAAGTTATTCCTCATTAAACAAGCCAGATCTGGATTATTTAGACGTTATGGATCCAAATGATACCACCTGTTAGATGTTTATAATAAATAGAAAATAGATCAAATCTTTTTAATCTACTTTCATCTGGAAGATCTGACAAACCTTTTATTTTTCTAGCAAAGAACTTCTGAACATTTTCTGACCTACCAACAGCAGTTTTAGAACAAACAGAAAAAAAAACGAACCATATTACATAATGGGTCTAATAGCTGTTTTATAAACATGGATCCAAACCAACTCTTCCACAGAAGAAACAGCTCTTAATAAATATGCATTCCTTAAGATTTTATTTGCCTGCCCTTCGAACTTCAATCCATTGTCCATAGTGATTCCCATATCATTATAGTCCAGACTCTCCTAAAAAATAGCAGTATCCATAGTATAATGGTAGGCTAAATTTTGCCTAGCGATTTGCAGTACTTTACATTGGATTTACTAAAATACATGCTGTTATACTAAACTCATCCAAATAATAAGTCTAAATAAAGTTGAATTTCATGTTGGTCCCAAGTGAAGCAACCACCACCAAAATCTTGCCATCATCGGTATACCTCCAGACTCAACTGTAATCCACTGTTGGAAAAAATTACATAAATATATGAAAAAGAAAATGCCCCAGAGTAAGTCTTGAGTAACTCCTCTAGATATAGTAAATTCTTTGTACTTCTACTCTTAGATAGCCATTCTTGCTGTCTTTATAACTGAATAGCTATCCAATCAACATTCTAATTATTAAACTTCCATTTGTATAAGGCTTTTATAATTTGCTGATGAAGAACTGTATCAAAAGCCTTTAATAAGTCCAAATATATCACATCAACTGCCAATTCTATATCCATGGTATCAACTACATTAGAATAGAAATGAATTAAATCCATTGTGTTAGATCTTCCTGAACAGAAGCACAGCTGGTCTAAATATGGACTGCCAAATTCTGTATTTTAATTAACAGAATTTTCTAAAAGCATTTATCAACAAGGTTTGGTAAACGTATAGGCCTAAAGGTTTCACTGCCAAATGTATCTCCACCTTTATTTATTGGGATAATTAGATTACCTCTCTTCTGAATGTATACTTCTTCCAAAATTAAAGGACAGTTGAAATAAATACATTATAGATTGTGCAGAGTTTACTCCTCTATACATGCTACACTTTAGTTATGGCGTTGCAATATATAGAGTTATGTATTATTGTTGTTACTATTTCTATATTTGGATATATATTTTGCTTTTTAGCACAAGAGTACATATTTATATACATTTATATATTTATAAATTGATATATGTAGTTTTTATTAACTTTTATTAAGCTTTTTATACAGTTTTATATGTCATTTATTGTGCTTCAATTGGCTGTGCATCTTAGCGAATTATGTTTGTTGACAGTTGTGTTTAATTGATTAATTAACTAATTAGTCATTATCTATCATTGTTTTTTCCCGCCTGTTTAGAGTGTATATCAATTGACTGTTTAGTATAGCTATGTTGAGTCTGAAGAAGCCTGCATAGGTGAAAGCGCTAACTCGTCTTTATTATAAATAAAATCTTTTAACCATCCTTGGAGTATCTGGACATCGTTTTATCATAAACTGAGCTGTTTTACTTTTATTACGAGGACATCTCGTTCCTGTCTGCTGTGTTCCGCTCCTCCATTTTGCTGCTTTATCCTTTATTTCACGTACTTTGTTTGGGGGAGTGGTTTACTCCACGTTCTTTTTTATCCTGCATTTATCAACAAGGTTTGGTAAACGTATAGGCCTAAAGGTTTCACTGCCAAATGTATCTCCACCTTTATTTATTGGGATAATTAGATTACCTCTCTTCTGAATGTATACTTCTTCCAAAATTAAAGGACAGTTGAAATAAATACATTTCCTTAATTTTCTCTTTAATGGAGGATAGAAACAAGACATTTATCTCATCTGGCCCTGAAGTTATATCTGTTCTTATTTTTGTCAAAGCTTCCTCAACCATTTCCTGTGTAGTAGGGGCATTTTCTGTTAACCAAATTAATTTCTAAGTTTGTTTTATCTAAGGAACCACTTCCCCCTACAAATTCCCCAAAACACGTAGTGACTCAATCCACTAACACACTTGGATATGCCTCTTCTTTAATTCTGCATGTCAAATAGATGTTTAAATTCTCAGACTTTATGTTAACAATAAAGAAAACATTTCTAACACTGAATAAAATGCAGAGGTCAAAGTGTATATAGAGTATTTGAAAATAACAGTCATTTATGCAAAGAGAAATGTTCTGAAAAATCTGATGTACAGCTGACTAAGTCCTCAAACTGAATTTTACTAAAGATAGTCAAGCTCTAACTATTCTAAGTTAGCAAAAATAATCCATCCAGCCAACCCCTTTTTCTCATGTTTGCACATTGTCAACAGTGACAATCATCTAAAGCCAAGGTTTACACCACCAGCTGTCTAGACCTGACACTGCTGTTATTCCACACCACAAACTCACATGCACACCTATGGTAAATTTATAGTATTCAATCCTTCTGCTGCATGTCTTTGGAATGTGGGAGGAAACCCATGCAAATACAGGAAGGAGATGCAGACTGTTCATAGAACACTTCCCAGATGAGATTCAAACCAGAGATCCTCTTGCGGTGAGGTGACAACACTATTCGCCATGCTACTATGCCACCATTCAAAAACAATCCTTCATAGATGTGTCCCAAGCAAAAGACAAACACAGTTCTGGTCTGAGTTCCAAGTGTGTGTGTGTGTGTGTGCGTGTGTGTGTGTGCGTGTGTGTGTGTGTGTGTGTGTGTGTGTGTGTGTGTGTGTGTGTGTGTGTGTGTGTGTGTGTGTGTGTACACACACACACACACACACACACAAACATATATATATATATATATATATATATATATATATATATATATAAAATCTAAAACACCCAACATCGACTGTAATAATAGTGATCAGAAAAGGTAAAAAAAATGTAATTAACACAGTTCTACGTATGCAACAAGGGTCCAACTTAAAAAAAAAACATGTGTAAGGGCTGCACAACCCCACATACATAACCTGTTGATTAACTACATAGATGACCATATGTAGTCAGCTAGACTCCTATTGAACTTACATATACTCAATATATTTATTCCCACCCATACATATAAATACATAGAATATAGATAGATAGATAGATAGATAGATAGATAGATAGATAGATAGATAGATAGATAATGGGCAGGATTCACGAAGCCTCCGTGTAAGAGTTATAACTCATACACGGAGGCTGCAGTTAAACGGAGTGATGTCAGCATGCTTTGCATATTCATGAGAGCATGCTGAATCACACTTAAGGCTAATATGGTCCATGTAAGGCAGTAGGGGGCGTGTCCGTAAGCCGAGCCCTGTAAGCGGACACGCCCCCAGAAGAGGAAAAGTTCCCAAAGTAAACACCCACGACAAAGTCCACGGAAATGTGAATAAACAGAACACAACACATGCCCCCACAGACTATGAACAGAAAACATATAAATAAACATGTTATATATTTTTTTAAATTGTAAAAATGTTTAACCGTGAGTGCGTGCGTTTGTGCGGGCGTGCCCGTAGTGCAGCTACAGTTAACAGTCAGTGGGAAAGCATATAAGAACTAAATATGCAAAATAAGCCAGGAAGCAATAGCGTAGCAGTAGAGATGTTGGCTGAAGAGCAGGCATTCATGGTTCGAGCCCCCACAACACCAATTTTTATTTTTAGCAAAATAAGCACGAAACAAGTCCCTGACAAATATGTACACATAAAACCACATTTTATGTAAAATGTAATGAAATAGCCCATTTATTTTGAAGAAATGTGAGGTAACAAAAGAATAAAAAATGCCAGATGTGCCCATAGCTGAGCTACATTTTAACAGGGTGAGGGCATCTGCCCGTAGATGAGCAGTGGTTTAACTGGTGCAAAATGAGTGCCCATAGCTGAGCAGTGGTTTAACACACTAAATCTATGTGCCCCTAACTGAGCTGAGCATAATATGCGTGCCGATAGCCAAATGAGGCTTAAACCAGTGTACCCCGTTTGAGCTGAGCTGCGCACCGTGCAAACAAGCTAACCGACGGGCAACGTTGAACAAGCCGTATCAAAACTGCCTTTACACAGACACACCCCTCAGCATGTCTAGACAGTCATGAAAAATAAAAAGCAGTGGCCAGGTTTGAACCCAGAATACTATACACCATAGTCAAGGTACCAAACCACTAAGCCATGACAGCAGTACCTAGAAATGCAATAATAGCTAATATATAGGAATGAATACAAACTGGAGCATGACAATGCAGGTTTACTGAAGTTGATACAATTCCAAAATGGCCAATCACAGATATGTGCGGGAAAAACGGACTATATAAGCCCCATAGGTGGGAATACACAGCATAAACGATTGTAGAACTGAAGTGCAGGCAGAATGACAGGAGTAGGAGAGGGTAGTTGCTTTCGAGCACAGAGGTGGGGCATTGAGGAGTCCAGGTACATGGTCAGGCTCCTAGTCCACAATCATGAGGACCAACTCATGCAGGGCCAGGTCCTCTGGGGAGCATACAGGGCCGAGGCGTGGGACCGGTTGGCTCATGATCTCACCAGTGCCACAGGGATTCCAAGGACTGGTGAGCAGGTCCATCACCACCATGTGGACCTGAAGAGATGCAAGCAGAACCAACTGAACCTTTGGATCCAGGAGGCCCGGCAAACACCCAACGCCCCACTACTGAGTAAGTTACATTTAATTATTTATGTAAGAAATTAAACTAGCTGATATTATGGAGATATGTATTCCAATATTACTTCATTTATATTACAGCTGCAGGTGTCCGTTCTGCGAACCGCAGAGCCTATGGCGACTGGCTGGTGCGGTTGCGCCACCAGGCAGGTCAGTAATCCACTACCAGTAACTGTAAAGAAATATAAAAGTATGACAGTCAGCAAAAGAGTGCAGTGTAGTCACTAAGGAATAAAATGTGCAAGTAACAGTGTGAAAGTGTCTGCAAGTATTGCTTGATTACAAAAGTGTGTTTCAGCCTGTAAGTTAAACCGAAAAATGAAACTGTCTGACATAAATTCTGAAATAAAAATGCCCCACCTGTAAGAAAATAGTACACAACCTGCAGCAGGCTGAAAAGTATAGCTGCAGAAGATTATGAAATCACATGTGTGAAATATATCCCTGTTGAAATACTGAAACATGACAGAAGTGAGACTGCTGAAAAAAGGATTGTAATAACTACAAGTAAAACATGTCAATAAAGCCTAGAAGTAAGTACCATCCTGAATAGTAAAATGAAAGCAAGTGAGAGAGTGTGAGAAAGTGTCATGAATCCAGCAATACAGTAGTAATAACCCCTGAATAAAGTATACTGCAGTCAAGACAGAATGAAATGCATGTGAGAATCAAAACCAAACAGCGAAATCTGTTCAAAGTGTTGCTGCATCTGGAATGTGTATCCCAAAATCTGGATATGTTGCTCTCAGTCTGCAATATGCAGATAGGATGATTGTCTGATATACCAAACATCCACACTTCTCTACAGCTATATAAAGCAAATGTAGCAGGATGATGTAGCCGAACAAAACTAGATATGAATGTGTATGAAGAACAATAAAATGTATATTGATGTTGCAGTAACAGTCCTATCACCAAGTTGAAATAGTTATCATATAGGAAACTGTAGTTAGAACAGTAGTGTGTATATATCTTTAGCTATTAGAAATGTACAGCATATGTATTGGTATTTGAAGGTGTTAATATTATTTTCTTCATCCCACCCTATAACCACATATAACCCATTCCACGTGAAAATGGTATGTGCAATCACAATTAACACCCCTGGACGTTTGTCCTGTTGGGTCATATATATTTGCATGTCCGTTGATGCATCTGCCCTGTTCATGCATCCAAACCTGATGGCCTGTTGCCATCAATTAACCCTGCATGTTGTTGGACTGTGTATTTCTGTTCAAATTATGCATGTGTTATGCACGCTGTTCAATGGTGTGAATATCTGGGTGTTTGGTTAATGGGAATACTAATGCATGCTGTTACAACTAATTGTGAATGGTATTATATGTCACTAACCCAAACTGCCATGACATAATGCAAAACATAGGACGACAGGGAAGGTGGGTTCCAGCGGACCCACCTCTCCCACCTCAGCTGGCGAGTGCACCTGGCACTAGTGCCGAGTCCGGGCCCTCCTCCGGTGGCCCTGTGCCACCTGCGGGTGGAAGCACTGCAGGGGATGGGGCTCGTCCCCCCTCTGCAAGTGTGGTCAGAGGAGAACCACCACTCACCCTCCGTAGCGTCTGGACTGTGGTGCGTAGGGAGATTCGGGACTCTGTTCTCGAGCCCCTACGCCAGCTTGAGGCACAGGTGGTGCAACTAACGGGCATGCCTGTTGCCCGGCCTACACAGCCCCCAGCACAGCCCCATCCTGGGCAGTGAAGGAACAGTGGCAACTGCCTATGGGTGGGGATATCAGTTCCACTGTTGCCATCTGTGGGCTCATGGGCTCTGGATATCCAAACCTCCATCCCCGTCAATTGTGTAACCCCCCCACACGTGTCATACACCGCCCCTGTATGCGTCTTGTTTGTCTTGTCTGTTTACCTACCCAACCTACCTCCCCAGCTGTACCGACTTCCTTCACCTGACATACCACTCTCGCCTGAGAAAAAAAAAAAAAAAGGGGCACTCTGTACCCACAAAATAATTATGCCCCATACATAGCTGCCCATTCCGCACACATGTCTGCTGGACATGGAATCTATTGATTACAATTGGCTGTACAACAAGTATTATTGTTGTCCTGACACCTCTCTCAGGGGTGGAAGGTTTCAAATGTCACACCAAATTACATACATATGTACAGCTGTTGCTGATGAAGAAATGGGCAGCTATGGGCCTTACCTACATCCCTCCTGCAAATCCCAAGCTTGTTTCCCTACTGTCTTACCCTCTTTGTGACCCCTTTTTCACCACTTTCCTGTCTCCCCATTTTCTTTTCTTTCAAAGAAAATAGCGCGGGTGTGCACCAGAGTAAGCACCGTTAAGCGGTTGTAAGCGGGTGTGCACTTGTGTGCGCGGAGCTAACCGCCAGTGCACATGCGTGAGCTCCGCACAAACCAGCGCTAACCCGGTTACAACTGCTTAAAAGTGCCTTAGTCACTTTGATTGACAGGTCCTGTACTCAGTTCAAAAGCAAAATAAAATCCTCTGTCAGTCCCGAACCCAGGACCTTGGAAACACTAGTCTGTATGACCTACCACTAAGCCATGATGCTTATACAAGAGCGTTGTGCTAAAGTAAATATAACATGTAATAGTAGGGATGAATGTAAAGGGAATATAGGATGTGTAGTACCCAAAGCATGTCATGTAGAATTACTGTCAAAACTACTGGATTCCCACAATAGTACTGTGTGAACACAAACAGCCATGCTAGTTGGTAGCTTGTAGATAATAATGTCAGTTAAAGTACATATATAAATGTATGTATATGTACATATATATATATATATATATATATATATATATATATATATATATATATATATATAAATATATATCTATATATAGTTGTAGGAGTCATTGTGCATACAAACTTACTAGAGGGAACATGAGAGAGGAATGGAGAAATGTGAATCTACAACACGGCCCGAATCATGAGAGAGATACTAACCTTTACACTCACAGAACACTGTCCACAGCATACCAGCATGGTCCCCGCCCTTACAATCTGAAAGGGCAACGCCTATCCCACATACCCTTTTATAGCACTGACCTGAAATCACAGTGAGAATTGCAATCAGTACACAACTGGCTGTATGCAATTAGCAAAAGCTGGCTTACAATTGGTGCAGAGGCCATCACATTGACCTATGCAGATACCTACAAAAGCATCCAGTACTAACACTCCACACATGCAATACATTCATTGCACTGTCTGGAAGCAGACAGAGGGAGAGAGAAAAGTGTGAGAGAGAGAGAGAGAGAGAGAACAAAAAAAAAAAATTATACACTGTGACTCTGTCACCCGAAGCTGTCAGCAGTGACAGTAGCAGCAGCAAGCAGAAGCAGTGATAATGCAACCAGCTGCAACAAACACAGGTAATGCAAAGTAGCAGGTTAATAGTGTGCATACTGTGAACCCTCCAAATGTGTCATAGGTCTGTATCTATAGGTATGTCCATGTGATATGTTGTGTGTACGTAGTTCCACCAAAAGGGGATGACCATACATTACATGTCAATCAGTCTTAGGCCATGATCCTGGCAGCAGTTGTCTGTGCGTTGCCCCAGCAATGGCTGTAGTGACTGCTTTGAAAGGTCAGCCAGGTTCAAAAGGCAGGATCAGCCCATCACAAAGGCACACTGGCTGGGAACAAGTGTCTGCAGGTACCTGATATCACTGCATATGCATCCCATACTGCATAATTCCATAGCTTAGCAGACCAGGCCGGTTATGCATATGATGTGGTAGTTTCCAGGGTCAGTCGAGGTGCCTCCTTAGTGGTGTGGGACCACTGTCACTGCATGCCACTGTCCAGGTACATATCCTAGAGTACGGCCAAGATAAATTATCAGTGTTATATGCGGTTGTATGTCCTCTCGGAGTGCAGGTAGCACACATCCAGGGATACCATGAGGTCATGGTGATGCTGTGTGTTCTGCTCTGCTGAGGGCAGCCCTCACCTGGACATGTGAGATGATAGGGAGGTTACATACAGCTGTGATAAATATTTCGACTGGTGGGGGAGAAGGAAGGGGGATACGTGCACCAAACATGTCTGCAAGATTGTTGCCAATATCCGTGTGTTTGGTGAATATTAAGTAGGTGTGTATTAACACAGAGCATATCTGAGGCATGTGGTCCATATGTGTAACAAAACTGAAGAAGGCCTTGTGGTCATCCATAGTGTTTGTGGCCATTTCCCTCCCAGAGTAGGCCGTGGCCATTGTTATGACGGACCGTAGCCTAGTACCAGTGCTGACCACAGATACCTTCCCTTAATGTGAATGTGCTCTGTCCTGCAGTAGCCTCCTGCTATTGTTATACAATCTGCCTCTGTCTGGGGTCCACCGGACAGGATGCCTAACCTTTGTGCATAGGGTCTGGGTTAGAAATGTGTGTGCAAGTTCCATGCAATCTGTGGCATGTCCGTGGTAAGCATTTGCAAATGGGTCAGCAGTGTGGCTTGTGGCTGCCACTGGCCCAGTGTGCTGCATGGATACTATCTCAGTCCCAGCAAGTGAATACTGTCTAATCACATACATATCAAAGTAGTCTACTGTGCTGGTGGTGGTGGTGGGATATGTATATCCAGGCCGAGTAACTTCTGTCCACATCACAGTAGTGGATGGCATCCCACATACACTACCTTGGGATGAACCCCCAGAGTGAGGTTGTGCTTTGCACCTGTCAGTGTGTGCTGACCAATGGGGCATGCTACTATGTTGTGTGGAATGTGGCAGGTATTGTTGCACAGGTGTTGGCTGAGCACTGATATCTGGCCATGTACCTGTGTATCCACCATGACACACACACATGCAACATATGGGAGTAGTAGTATATCACTACACATGAGTATCATGTATAGTATGCGTGCCATATATTGCTGACATGGTCTGCTGATATCCTGTTTGTGTTCTCTTCCAGGGAGATGGCGCGTCAGCATAACCCCGCCTACTCTGTAGCAGAAGACGAGGAGATCCACCAGAGCCTGGTGCTTGAGTATGACATCCTGTTTTCCCGCACCAGTCAGAATCAGCAGGAGAGGGCTGCACTGTGGCAAGACCTTGTCCATAAGGTAAATGATATTGGCATGCATAACAGGACATATGAGCAGGTACGACATCACTGCAGGGATTTAGTCTGAAGTGTCCATCAGCATGCATCAGATATCCACAGGCAACAGGTTGCCACAGGAGGTGGGGTGGCCACACATCCCCCCCTCACCAGACTGGAGGGGCTACTCCTAAGTGTTGTGGCTCCAGCCCCGGAACACCAACAGCAGTACACCTGCATTATGATGGAGGCTGGTTCCACACAGCAGCATGACATGGAGCATGCAGGTAATATGCCATATGTACACTTGACTGTTCTGTACACTGTATCATATGCAATATCAATGGCACAGTTGTGCCCACTGACATTAATCTCATCATTTCTGCAGGTCCCTCTGGGGTTACAGCAAGGCAGGCCATCCATGCTGGTGAGTGTGTTTAACATAACCTATAATAGTCCTGATAATGCTAGTAACAGTAGTGTAACTCAGTTGTGCTCTGTGTGTATACTGCGGGGTGTACATGTGTGCAGGTGTGCCTGTGCCCATGTGTGCATGTGTGCATGTGTGCCTGTGTCCACGTGTGCATGTGTGCATGTGAGCATGTGTGCCTGTGTCCACGTGTGTATGTGTGCATGTGTGCATGTGTACACATGACCACGTGTGCACGTGTGCATGTGTGCATGTGCCCATGTGTGCATGTGACCACGTGTGCATGTGTGCATGTGTCCATGTGTGCATGTGTCCACGTGTGCATGTGGGCATGTGTGCATGTCTGCATGTGTGCATGTGTGCCTGTGTGCATGTGTGCATGTGCGCATGTGTGCCTGTGTGCATGTGTCCACGTGTGCATGTCTGCATGTGTGCCTGTGTCCATGTGTGCATGTGTGCATGTGTCCATGTGTGCATGTGTGCATGTGTGTAGAAGTGCATCACTGGTAACAATGTCTGGAGACTGTAAACTGTGTTTCCTGTCTTCCTCCCACAGGTTCTGAGGCTGCTCTGGTGACCTGCAGCAGGGAACCTGAATCCTGTGCCACGGGTACTGGTAATGATGATATTT
This sequence comes from Protopterus annectens, assembly GCF_019279795.1. NCBI lineage: Eukaryota > Metazoa > Chordata > Ceratodontiformes > Protopteridae > Protopterus > Protopterus annectens. The sequence continues at coordinate 592,878,702 of NC_056732.1, forward strand.
GTGTAATGGTACAGGAAGGTGTGTCAGGGTCCGCCATTGGTCAGCCAATTGACAGTACACAGCTGTCAACCCCATCATTGCACACAGTCATCTTGCCAGTACATCCTTTGTCACCATTGTCCCTAGGTGATGGACAGGATACAGTGGGCATAGACCAGGGTAATGTGGTACCTGTGGCACATGCGTCCCCACACAGCAGCCATGGGCAGGGTCCTCCGATGGTACCACACAGACAGTTGCCCATGGGTTCTCGTGGGAGCATCTGTGGGTGTACTGCCTCTGGCCAACGTGCCCAAAGAGGTCTGTCAACCTCAGCTATGTTTCGGGCTGTCATGCAGGCACAGTCACGTATGGAAAGGTACACCAGACAGGGTCTGAGGGAGCGGAGAGCATGTCGCACAGCCATGACAGACAGTATGCGTGACATTGCGGATGCTATCCATAACTTCACCGATGTCATAGACAGATGTTGTGGGGACATATTACAGCAGTTCCACAACCAGATGTCCATGAGCCAGGGCAATGGTGGGGGTTTGCAGCATCGACATGGCCGTATGCTGGCAACAGCAGCAGCTGGCAGTCGGCGCGGATGACAACAGGCTTGCGCATGCCCCCATAGTGCCAGCAGCAGCCCCAGCAATGCTGGGTCTGTGCTGTCATCGGAATGCCCCAGGAGACCACGTGCACGTGGCTCTGGACAGTCAGGGACCTGTGTCCAGTCAACACACTCCCGCTTCTGATGACAGTACCCAGTCTGGCTTAGTACTGGATACAGTCCGTAGCACCCCTGCCAGGCACAGGTACCGTGTCCATGCACACAGGCACTGATCTGTATGACCTGCCAGGTGCAGTCTGTGGCTGTCCACAAACCCCTGTATATGGCAGCCATGAGATGGAACTGTGTGTGTGCATACACACATGCAAAATGTTAACACCTAGGGTGACCACATATGCGCACACACTGCACCAACACTGCCCCACCCTGTACTGCTGCCCCTCACCAACACACATACACACACATGTCAATTGGTGGTATCAGTGGCTGACTCAGGCATACCTAATCCACACCCTGTGCATATGATGACACTGTGCCACCTCCTGCAATCTCCAACATCATTGCGGGAACAGGTAAACATGTTGCTGATGCACAGGGTGACTACATAGAAGTGTATTAGTAGTATCATGTTGGTAACAGTACAGTGTGCTGCTATGACTGTGTATTTATCCCAGCATGCCTGCTGCAGTAACTGTATGAATGTCCTGAATTGTTATCTGCACCCATAGTACATACCAAAGTATAACAGCTGCACATAATTGCATGCCGGTGGTAAGGTTGTCAACAGATAGCCGCATACATGGGTAGCACAGGGGGAAAGCTAACGCAAGTAGTGATATGCAATGGTGGACATGTACAGTAATGGTGTTAAGTTGCCCACAACGAATATGCCATGTGGATGTTCGTGCATGTAGATATGTGTGCAGTACCAATGTAATCCAAATCACAAATAACTATGACATAATATCAGTTCTACCATGGGCATCTGCGCTGTGTATTCCTGGGTACATGTTGATAGTGCCTACATATTTGCATTGTTACTTACTGTTATTGTTACCCCTTCTTTGTTGTACAATGCACTACTTCCAGCTCTGTTTACTGTAGCTTTGTTTGCATGCATGTTCGCTTGGGGTTCCCTGGAACACTGCTTACACCTGCAGTGCAGAGTTACAGTGCTTCTGTAGACTCCTAGTGACATCTGCATAGCGTACGATACGTATTTCAACTTTCCACATGACAGAACGTCACTGTCTGTCCTGTACGCATGTACGTTGCCTGTGACACATTGCACATTTCTTACCTGGCATTTACCCACGTGTGCAGTCATATATGTCAGTGCTATGAAAAGTAGCGGTACACCCACACATAGACACCTTCAGTATGTTGTTCCCCATTGGCCCTATGTGTTGGTACTCACCATGGCAATCACACTACTAGGGTAGCATCTGCAAAGGTAACCTGTGAATCACCTCTATGGTCCAGTTGTGGTTTATGTGAGTCATGTGTCAATGTCACAGCTGCCACATGTATGCAGTCAGCCATCACCCTTGGCCAGGAACGTACAACACATGTGTGGGATGCCACCACACAGCCAATCTGGGGACTGGGCTCTCTGAACCCAATAATGCCATACCCTGTCAGGTGGCATGTCATATATACTACATCCTGGACAAACGTCAACCCCAATCCCTGCTGCTACTATTGATAATACCCCTGAAGATGTTCCTGATAGTTTTGACCAATTCTTTACTGAGACATTTCTGGCCCTAGCTAGCCATCTACCTCCTAGCTTCCCTGGTCCTGAAAGTAGCACCCCTAGAAACCTACTTGCGTTCAGCTGCCAACCAGTCACCACTTCACTTCTCCGGACCTTGATTGAAACAGTGAAACCCACTACACTTTCTGCTGATCAACTCCCTGCCAAGTACCTATCAAAATCAGATGATGCTATTGCTTACCCCGTCTCAAAGGTAATCAAACGAACCATGGTAGAATCTAAATTTCCCACCATCTGGAAAATGTCATATGTAATCCCACTTCACAAAGGAGGCAGCTCTTCTGAATTCTCCAATTATAGGCCAGTAGCTATACTCTCTCCACTTGCAAAGATTATGGAAACTTTAGTCATAGACAATTCATGCACCACCTAATCCAAAATCGCCTTATGGCAGACACTCAGCATGGCTTCCGTCCTCATCACAGTACTACTTCAGGCCTTCTAGCCTTTACTAACACCATAAACCATACTTTCAACACTAATTATATATCCTCAGCCCTCTTTTTGGATCTTTCCAAGGCATACGATATGGTTGATCACCAACTTGTAATGCACACCCTGCAAACATTCTGTCTAGATACTGGAGCCTTCCAATGGTTTCAATCCTACCTGCATGGTCGACAGCAGGCTGGCCTCTGGCAGAACAAACTCTCTAACCTTCTACCTAGCACCCTCAGAGTACCACAAGGCTCTATACTAGGGCCCTTGCTGTTCTCCATCTTCATTAACGACCTTTATACTGTCATCCCAAAAGTCAGCTGTATCCAATATGCTGAAGACTCTACTCTGATCTGCTCAGCCACATCTCCAGTAGAGTTATGGTCAGCTACCCAGACCACCTTTAATACAATAGAAAACTGGCTTTCTGAACATCATCTATTCCTAAATCCCAAATAAACTAAACTGCTGTTATTTCACCAACACGTAGGTCTACCGCTTTCACCGTTACCATAACATCAACTGATGGCACAATAATCTCCCCTGACCCATCTACTAAACTATTAGGTGTCATCATAGACAATAATCTCAAATGTGACCTACATGTCAACCAAATTATCAAAGCCATCAATAGAAAACTAGGGTCACTTTACAGAACTAAAGGTGCCATAGCTCGGTCACACCTTGTTTCAACCCTTCTGTATGCATCCCCTCTACTCTCGAATATGAACAAGACTGTCCTTAACAAACACTCAATTTGCTACAACCACATTGCCAGGTTTGCCACCGGGCTGCCTTTTAGGACACATCATTGCATCAATCTAAATCAGCTTGGTTGGCTTGCAATACCCAGCCTAATACAGTATAACCAACTGATTATGGCCTATAAAATCCTCTATAATCCAGACAATACTCCTGTACTTCAAATATTATCACCCCCTATAACAATCCTAGACGGCTTTGATCCTCTAACAAACTACTAATTCAGACTAGCAAATTTAATAACACAGCCGGTGATTCTCTCTTTGCAAACTCTGTAAGTAGATCCTGGAACTCACTTCCAGCTGATATTACCCTACTTTCCACCTTAGGTCAATTTAACACTAGACTCAAACAACATTTGTCACTTAACTGGCTATGTCAATGTATCAAGCCTGGCTAACTCGAATGTGTAAAATCTGTGAACCAGTTTACTGTGGAATTTAATTTAATCCTGACTTGTGCTCAGGACTAACATTAACCTGTGGAACATGTTTAACTTGCTTACTTATGTAATCTCTGTAAATAATCTGTTTGTAATATGTAATGCTGGTATTATGTAATGCTGTATCTGCTTACCCTGCTAGCTTTTCTCCCCGGGCCTCCCCTGGAAATGGACATGCATCCAGTCGGTCTATCCCGGTCAACAAATGTAAGATAAATAAATAAATAAATAAAATATATTACAGTAACTACAATACAAGTCAGACATTGACACGCACTGACAGCATGCTGAACACACTGGGGCATACGTGGGGATTCAGAATAGCATCCTGCCAGAGCATTACACACCTCCGCAGCTAGCACACAGGCATATGTTCCATGGGAACAGAGCACATGCCACACATGGCACACACATCCCCTGTGCCACACACTCACAGCCTGTAGGGCTACACAACACACCTGCTACAGACGTGTCAGGTACCTGTCTTGTGTGCTGCACTGGGGTCCCACTCAACAGGCTGTATCTGGTGAAGGTCACAGTGATATGCCTCAGGGGCACTATGGTCCACCACAGAACACATGCATACAGGTCAGTCAGAGGCATGGACACATATGACTCACTCATTGACCATGCCAGTATGGCTGCCTGAGACATACCTCCCTGGACTACATGATAGGGAACATAGAATGGATCTCTCAGCATGTGGCACAGGCCAGTATGAGCCTGATCTTGGTTGCCAACATACCCTCACCAGGTATGCTACCACTATATGTGGGAAGGGTGTTGTATGTCTACATTATGCTCAGTCTCCACTGTCATTCATAGGGTATCCGCTGGCTGTCAATGTGTGCTTACATGCTAGAGAAGCCACAATGATGTGCAAGGGTCATCTTGCACGTGACACCCATGGCCCGATGTATAATGACAAAGCTCCTTGGTACACACATACTGCCTTATGCTGCAGGACATGGTTTACATAGCCACCACCGTGGGTATCACACAGGTTAGGACACTAACAGTGCTGCTACACAACAACAGCAGTGTACACCAGAAGATGCATGCACCAGACACTGTCCTCAGCACGGTGAACTGCAATGTCTGTGCAGTACCAGATTCATGATTCATGGCTCACAGGTGTTACCCATCACTGACAGGTTATGACCCATACCATGCCTGTCATCCCCTACACATGTAACACACATGGACAGGGGGTGGTATCCCAAGGTACCACAGATACACACACCTCCAGGTTGTTGGCACAGCACAAAGCATCAGGGCCTAATCATGTGCAGCTAACAGTGTGTCGGACTGCCATCTGGTTCATAGCCTGGCACACACAACCCTCCCATACACAGGAAGACCACCTATCCTCCATAACAACACTGGCAATATGACAGTCTCAAGAACTGTGTTTATATGGCTGGACTGCATCCAGCCAAACATTGTGCGTGAGCATTACTGTAGCTACAACACACTAGTTGAAGGGTTCACAGCATGTGGTCACTGAATTGCAGTGGAATGACATGTTACCACTACCAATACAGGTGGGAACATGCAGCACCTGTACATCGACTACATGTACACTATATGGCCCAGACCAGATGTGTATCCCCTGCTGTAGGTATTTCACCATATACACCCACACTGTATAGAGACATACCACGTGCAGACCCTGCACAGTAAGACACAGTGATATTGGTATACATTGCAAATACCATTTATCCACTCGAGGCATGTGTCAGACATGGTAACTACTGCAGGTCACAGGTATTTATGTGTATGTGTCACACACATACATCATGTGTGCAATGCCATTGCTGGTTTAGGCAATGGCATGCATTGTTATGTACAAAGACCCACACAAGGTCATACTGTGTGACACAAACACACGTGGCAGTTGTGGGTTACCAAAACATACCTATCTGTACCCTGACAATGGTAATAGACACAGTAGCAGAGCGCACTATTGGCATTACTAGCCAACTAGCCCTGTTTGGCTGTGCTGATATTGTGGTGACATCCCCTGTGTTTACTGGGGGAGTATGCAGCATCTGGTGTATTGTAGTATTTGCCAAAAGGATCTGTTCTCTCACACTTGCATTTACACACACGCTACTACCCCCACACACACGCACACTTGCCATTTGCAGGATTCATTCCCCTCCCTAACTAAGTCATGACACGTGAGAGAGACGCATAAGCAAAGCGCACTATTCGGTTTACTAGATAGTTCCTCTTCTCTGGCTGTACTTATAGGGTGCTGACAACATCAGAATTTTGAAAGAGTAATATGCATCAGGTAGTGTGATCTCCTGATTGCCAAAACTAACGTTTTTCATACGGAAATGCACACACACAAACTCCCCACATCCAAACACACACACATGCCATTTACAGGTTACAAACTCCTACCTAACTACATTACGATACTTGGGAGAAGCACATTAGCAGAGTGCGCTATTCACATTACTAGGAGGCTTCCCTTCTCCTGCTGTACTTATAGGGTGCTGACATCATCTGTGTTTAGAAAGGGGAGTGTGCATCCTGTAGTGTGTTCTCCCAGTTGCCAAAAGGGACATTTCCCTCACACAAAATTGCACGCACACTAACCCCCCTCATCCAAACACACACACTTGCTGGATTCAAACCGCTACTTAATTATGTTATGACACTTGAGATGGATGCATTAGCAGAGCGCACTATTCGCATTACTGAGAAGCTTCCCTTCTCCTGCTTTACTTATAGGGTGCTGACATCATCTGTGTTTAGAAAGGGGAGTGTGCATCCTGTAGTGTGTTCTCCCAGTTGCCAAAAGGGACATTTACCTCACACAAAATTGCACACACACTAACCCCCCTCATCCAAACACACACACTTGCGGGATTCAAACCACTATCTAACTATGTTATGACACTCGAGACGGACGCATTAGTGGAGCGCGCTATTCGCATTAGTGGAAGGCTTTCCTTCTCCTGATGTACTTATAGGGTGCTGACATCATCTGTGTTTAGAAAGGGGAGTGCGCATCCTGTAGTGTGTTCTCCCAGTTGCCAAAAGGGACAATTCCCTCACACATAATTGCACACACACTAACTCCCCTCATTCAAACACACACACTTGCAGGATTCAAATCACTACCTAACTATGTTATGACACTCGAGATAAACACATTAGCAGAGCGCGCTATTCGCATTACTGGGAGGCTTTCCTTCTCCTGCTGTACTTATAAGGTGCTGACATCATCTGTGTTTAGAAAGGGGAATGTGCATCCTGTAGTGTATTCTCCTAGTTGGCAAAAGGGATACTTTTTTCAAACAGCCCTGAACACACACTAACCCCCTCCACACACACTGAGCATGTACAGAATTCAAACCCCTACCTATGTTATGACACTCAAGATGGACTCATTAGCGGAGCGTGCTATTCGCATTACTGGGTGGTTTTCCTTCACCTGTTGTACTTATAGGGTGCTGACATCATCAGTGTTTAGAAAGGGGAATGTGCATCCTGTAGTGTGTTTTCCCAGTTGCCAAAAGGGACATTTCCCTCTCACAGTCTTTCACACACACAAACTCCACTCACCCACTGAGCATTTGCAGGATTCAAACCCCTATCTAACTATATTATGACACTTGAGGGAGACGCATTAGCAGAGCGCACTATCCAAATTACTGGGCATCTGTTCTGCACCTGTAGTATTTATAGGGTGCTGACATCTTTATTTCTACAGAGGTATGTAGATGTAGTACTACCTGTCAGGTGGGGGATAGCATATATATGCATTTGCAGACACCTACGTCAGGGTCAGATATGCACATCACACTGGCAGGTTATGTTCTATACCATGCTTTGGGACCACAGGACCTGTAACACACAACACAACCAGTACAGAACACCACACCCACACCCACATCCAGGACACACACTTAGCTTCCCTGGGAACAGTGCCAGGATATGCAGGTGTTCATATACACCATTCCAGTTGTTAACATCAGGTACAGGCATATTGTGTGTGAGAACTACTCAGGCCTCTACCACTTTACCCTACAGCCACTACAATTTGTGGGTCCATGTGCTATGGCAGAACCACACCACAGCCACATGGGTGAATACATATTGCACCTGTCCATCTGCAACGTGGGTACTCACTGTTCCACACCAGAGGTAGACCACCATTGTTGATATCTGACCATACCCACCTTTCCCTGGACATCCATATCCCATCTCCACCCCAGGCAAGGTTGTCACTGCACACAAACTGTGTTTAGCACAAGCAGACTCTACACTTGTGTAGACTGGGGTGGATGACTTCAGAGGACCCATGCTGGAGGACTATACTGGCCACTCAGCATAATCCTTGACAATTGCATTCTATGAGCATGTGTACAGTTTGCATTGGTCATGCTATCCCACATATACCCATGACTGCTCCACAACAAGACACCTGTCAGCTGTACACCAGCCATATATGCGCCGTACAACAGACAGAGTGATCTAATACATTGCAGAGCTGTAGCCCACAGAGGGAGGACATCTGTGGACAGTTCCGGCATGGCACTTCATTTACACATACTCATTACAACACAGTGTTGACAGTGGAATCGTCCAGAGAATGCAGATAGGGCTCCCCTCAGTCTGTTATTGATGGACACCTACTGTCAGAGATCCTCAGCAACCCTCTTACAGCACACTCTGACACCATGGCTGTGGCTTAGCAAATTCAATCCCTGAGACCTCCACGGTGCCCCTGCTTGACAGAGGCAGAGCTCACTAGCCTCACATGTTGCCTTCTGTGACCTACTTTACAGTGGCACAGTAGCCTACTATCCTGGGGATGCAGATGCCAAGCACACTCTGGCTGAGCTGTCATTCCCTAGGGCAAGAAGCCTAGTATTGACCTCTACACCCATATGTTCAATTGTCGGATGCACAATATTTGTTGTGCTGTTCTACTGTTTGCCGGTCTTTATTGCCATAGCATTCCCTGTTCCTATGACCAACTTGTGTATCTGTGGAAGATGTTTGCATATGACGGCGATCCACTATATCACTTATGTCTCTGTGGTCATTTACTGTGTGCACTGGGCTGATTTCTGTGTTGTGGTTGGTTCCTGGACTGACACGTACAAATACCAGATATGTGTGGCCAACTGCTAAACGGAGATATGGCCTAAGTGTGTGAGCATGCCCAGTTCAGCCTTTCCATGGCATGTTGTCTGACATATGCCTCATTTATCAAAGTGTGCGAGCATGCTCAGTGTGAGCTTTCCATATGTTGCACTCTGAAGTCCACCACATATTTGGGTGTGTGTGAACTTTGACAATATCGCACGTTTATGGTTGTGTGTTGGGTGTCATGTTGTGTACTAACTAGCCAACTGCTTTGTGTCTGCCACAACAGGGATTATACTGTGCCTGCAGGGATTGCATGGGATACTTTGCAGACAGTTCTCAACATACTTTCATAATGACCTAACACTGTAGTACCGTATAGTGTACTGGTTTGGTACTTTCACTGTGGTGGACAGTATCCTGGGCTTTAGTCCTATGACTGCTTGACATCTTCATAGTGAGCACAACAGACTGTGTAGGGGCCAGTTGTGCACATATGACCATGTTGCAATATGTTCAGATATGGACTACCTACACCAGGCTCGTCCAACATTGCTAGTGTATTCCACAACATGGGTGGACATTGGCAAACACTAGCAATGTTCCCTAGGCCATTTCTGATGCTAGTCACAGGGTGTGTTTGTCCTTCAACACACATTGTAACTGGAGTTTGCCATGACATATGTCATGGTTAGTATACTGTGCCTCCGTCTACCTCTGACATAACAGTGATACCCAGGGTTAGCCTACCATCTCCCATACACTCATCAGGATGCCTCTTGAGGGGTGTTGATATGTGGCTCTCTGGCTGACCTGTACCAGGAGTTTACTGAAGTGTGGGGGTGCCTTTTGTGTTATGGATCATTCTGTACAGCTTGTCCTATGTATGTCAGTGCTGGGGTTCGGGTCTCTCATGTGCATAGCTCACTGCCATTCAGATTGTACAAGGTGCAACATGTTCATTCATTCCAGGTTGGACATGGCTTCATACATCAGGCACAGCTTTCCTGTAGCTGTGAAGGATGGTGGTGTGTGGGGCTGCAGTTTGTTTACTCAGGCAACACATGGCATCTGTTCATGCTCTTTGCTACCCCTGGTGGGGTACTGTTGTGGACTTTACAGTTGATGGAGGTGTCTGCTGTGGTATATCCCACAGGGGCTATTGTAGTCAGTTGTGATGCTGATGGAGGATGGCTGCAGAGCCACAGTGAGTTCCCCTTATCTACATCTGCCAACCTTCATGTTTGGGTGGGTATATGGTACATGTTTCTGCGAACACTACAGCCACATGTTTGTCCAGTGCAGGATATTTATCACCTTTTGTACCCAGGTCTCACATTACATGTTAGGTACCTCATGGGTTAACACCTGTGTGGTAATTTGTGGGCACTTACTGTATATCCACGGTGGTTGTCTATACACAGTTCTGCAATTAGCTTGCTGACATGGCTATGGCTACAGTTGTCTGTTTGTAGGTGGCCCTTTTGTGGGTTGCTTGTGTCAGCTGAGGGTCGGATATGGTGGGCTGTTTGTACTCCTCTGCATACATGCTCAGTCACAGTCCTTCCATTTTGGCCTATACCTATGGGACATATATACAAAACGGGGGTGGGGGGGCCAAGACCAGGCCTTGTGGGATGCCACTCATATCCGCTTTGTAGTCTGACATGGATGCGGCATGTCTGACCATGTCAGTTCTGTCCTTGGTCTGGTTTGCAACCCCTCTACTGACATAGGGGTGTATATTTAAGCTGGTGAACATATCCATACTGAACTCGTACAGTATTGTCTAGAAGCATGTGCACAGTCCAGCTACGCTGTGTGGACCACATTGCCCTCATCAATGACCTTAATGACTGCTTCAAATGGGTCAGACATGTTTAGGGGCAGGTTCTGCAGTTACAACAGCCACACTGTGTAGGGTCCAGTATCAGTAGGTCCACAATAGCCTTCTGTCTGTGGTACATACTGATCCTTTCCATAGCTGTGCAGAACAAGCTTGTCAGGATCCTGGGGTGGTAGTTTGGAGTATCCATTCAGGCAACACCTTTGTTGTGATGGACCACTGTTGTTGTACACTGCTCTTTGGGTACATATCCTGTGGTGAGGCTGACATTGGGCAGTAGTGTGATTTGGCATTCCCTTATTCTTGGAGTCCATGTTGGACTCAGCACAGGACACCATCACATACCTTTGCTGCTGTGTGTTCTGCTTTGCAGATGATGGCTGTTACCTCAGCATCTGCAATGTCAGGGGACCATCATTCTGCTGGGATAGGTATTTTGCACTCGGGGGGGGGTGTTTGCACTACACCTGACAGGTTGTATGTTAGCAATATGTGTGTGTGTTTGTTATGTTGTTTGTAATATCTGTGTGATTCAGAGCATATCTGTGGATGCCCAACATGGTTCCTACCATCAGTTGGGTAAGCCTTGTGATTATCCTTAGTGTCCTGTACGTTTTGTATCTTCATAGGTTCATGGGTTCATACTAGGCTAGACACCCTAGGCCATTAGTAAGCCTAGCCAGAGTGTGTGTGTCTTTCGCCACCCCTTGCTATGTTCAATTATGGCCATTTATGAGGTTCTTCACTGTGCCTCTGTCTGGTCGTGACACAGTGAGGACCCCCAGTATACATGTACGGTCATCCATCCACTTGGCAATATTCCTGTTGAGGGGTGTCAGTGAGGGGCTCTGCCTACCATGGATTGGGATCCTGTTTCTGGGTGTGGAGAGCCTATGGGTTATGTATCTGTCCCTCCAGCACATCTTATTTCATTATTTGTTGAGGCTGACATCTGTGACTCTCACAGCTTCAATGGCTTTGATTTCCTGTGGTGTAGCATGTCCATTACTCCTGTGTTGGACCTGGCCTTGTACAACAGACATACAATGCCTCTGTGTAGGCAGTGTGTGACTGCAGTCAGCTGGGGTGTCTACAGCCAGGCAGCATATGACATATATTTCACACCCTTTATCCTGTTGGTGGGGTAACTATGAGGTCTTCCGAACCGCTGCAGGTGTCACGTACGGTACATCCCATATGAGTCATTGTACTAGATTATGGGTCTGATAAGTGAACAGTACAGCGGCACAGTGACCTCTGTTGATGTTGATGTGAATCCTTTCATGATACGGTGTCCAGTATCGACAGTCTTCGTAGCCACATTGGCATTGTGGGTGTCACATGACAGATTAATGTCGACCTGTGTCCCTAGGTCCCTGATTACTCCTTGCATACATAATGGTTTGACACCTATGTGGTAATTTGTGTGTACCTTGTCTGGTATTTGGTGGGACATTCATACTGTCCAGTGTCTTCGGATGTATGGGTGGAGTTCTTGTCTGTGATAGTGTGGTCTGTCGCATGCTACAGACTGTACAGCAGTTTTGAATACAGTTATGTGCACATGGGTGGTGTCCGCTGCTTTGTGCATTGTCAGTTACCTGGCAATATGGGTGTTTGTGCTGCATATGGATACTCCCCCTCCTTTGATGTTTTGGTGCAGGTGTTGGGGCCATAACACATGATATGTGGTATAACCTAGTAGTGCTGGTGTGCTATCACTAGGCTTGCCGCAGGCTTCTGTCACTGCACAGACATCAATGTTCTCCATAATAGGAAGTGCCTCAGGGGCATGCATATTGCAGTTTACACATCTGACATTGGTCAGCATTACCCTTATGTTTCCTACCACTTATGTTTTCTAGGGTGGTGGGTAGTCTTTTTGGCCTTGCCTACATATGGCTCTATGGAGCGGCAAAGGCCTTATCCAGTATCCAGACGCACACGGGTAACAGCTGAAAGCCATCCCTGGAACAGCAGCATGGCTTGTCATGCTTGACATCTCAAGCAGACACACATTAGACCCTCTTGGACTGACAGCTGCAACTGTGCCAGCTGTTAAACATGAGCATTCTGTGTTTGTACTGTGGCATCATTCTTGGTGAGGGTTGGATGCTGCACACAGCCAGTGTCATCCCGCCCTGGCGTACATACTCAGGGGGACCATCCATGTCTCTTTTGATGTTGACCAGGGAGGTACATCTCAGGTAATTCACACCAGCATGGACATTGAGTGCATCATATTTCTGCTTGCTTTGGGGTGACATGCGTACTTGTGTTATGTGGCATTTTGTGGCAGCCTACAAGCAGCTTACTCTACCCTTTCCCTTGTTCAGTCTGGTGAGTGGGACAGCAGTGTGTCTGCCTATACAGACATCTATTACTACTGTATCAGGCATGTTGTTTCTCCTTCTGGCCTGTGACTATTTGGCACACCATCTTTGCGTACTATTCATTGCATGTGCTATGTTTGAAGGTTGTGGTTGCTTGTGATATACTTTGGAGGCTTCTGTTGGTGTGATGTGTTTGTAATTAAGGCCTCTGGGAATATTTGTCTGTGTTTATGTGTTTGGTTTACAGTTGTGGTAGGTCTATGTGGGACTGGGTTTGTGGTGTATGTGGTTACCTTCTCCTCCTGACTAGTTTTGACAGTATTGAGTTGGTGGGGCTCAACCTCTGGTTTGGATACATGGCTGCATCTATCACATATATTTGTATTTATTGGGGGGTGTTGTGGTTGTCTGTGTACTTGGTACTGGTGTCACATTGCCTCTGGATTCACAGATTCTACTTGTTGTGGCTGGACTGGTATCTACATTCTCCATACTGTGTGCGTTTACACTGCACACATCTTGCTGTTTATACATCTGTCATTGGGTAGCATTACATCTAGGTTCCTATCCCTTGTAGAACCTATGAAGGTGGGTTTGTGTTTTGAGACTTACCTATTCAGGGCATGCTGTGGGTACTGACAGCCTTTGCCGGTATCCATGGGGCATGGCATGATAGGTGCATGCCACCCCTAGCAGGTGGTGCATCATGTCAAGCTCCACATGTCTTCCCAGCCTGAAACACATTGGCTCCCCTTTGACTAACTGCATTACTTCAGCCAGTTATTGCACTTGATCATCCCATCATCATTTTGTGGCTTCATGCTTGGTGAGGGTGGATGTTAGTCAGGGTGCTCAGGTGTGCATATAGTACATGGTGTTACATTACTTAACACATAGCATTCATGCCTCAGGTGGTGCTGCAGGGCTGCCTCTGTTGGATGCACATATTACACTTCCCTGTACATGTTTGTGAGCAGGTCATGTCATTTTAGGCATCCATGTTATTATTTCAGTGAGTCAGAGGGGGTATCATTCCCAGGGTTCCTACTGAGTCAGTGTATGTGCTATGCGTTGCCTCTTTGCCAAGGCCAGGGCATACTGGGCATGCCTCCTTCTGCCTACTGGGGCAGGCTCAGGTTGTTCCTCCTCCGAGTCACGCTCTGCCTGTGATGGCCTTGGCAATGGTGGGGGGCTGTTTGGCCCGGCCCTATGCTGGTCCTGCTGCAGCTGTTTTTACAAGATCATATTATGTAGCATAGCACATACCATGACAATTTGGGTACATGTAGTTGGTGTGTACTGCAAGGCTACACCAGATGTGTCCAGACACCGGAACCGTGACTTGAGCAGCCCAAACACACGCTCTATTACATTACGTGTTTGTGCGTGTGCCTCATTATGGCGTTCCTGTTCAGGTGTGTGTGCGTTTCTGATGGATGTCATCAGCCACGGCTCCAATGCATAACCTGCATCCCCCACTAGGTGTCCTTGTGGGATGCCCCCATTGGCAAATGTCTGGTACAGCTGCGTCAAATGCCAGATGTGGGAATCGTGGTAACTCCCAGGGCAGCCAGCACACACATTCATTATTATGCCCTGGGCATCACACACGACCTGGCAGTTGATGGAGGGGAAGCCCTTGCGGTTAATGTAGGCCCTACCTCGCTCACCGGCTGGTGCTTTGATGTGTATGTGCGTGCAGTCTATTGCACCCAGTACCTCAGGGTATTCCGCTATTTGCTGGAAGAGATGCATATTGCTGGCCAATACCTCACGGGCATTGGGGAAATATACATGATCACCGACATGTGCTGACATGGCATCCAGGAACTGGTGCAGTACCCTGGAGGCTGATGCCTGTGATATCCCCATCATATCGCCAGTTGGTCTCTGGAAGGTACCTGTTGCTAGTATTCTTAGGCCAACACATACCTTGGTTTCCACTGGGATGGGTTCCCCTCTGTTGGTTCTGTGTGTGAGGTGTGGCCTGCACAGCTCAACAATTTGCTGCAGGAGCTCTCTGTCCACTCTATAGCGCTCTACTATCTCCAGCTCATGTAACCCGTGGTAGGTGACCCTGGGCCTATACACTCTTCTCCGTCTCCTCACTGTGGGTTGTCTGGCACCATCTGCATTGTCACCACCCTCAGCAAGTCGCCTATGTCTCATTATGACAGCTATGGCAGCCGCTAACATTTCTGCTCTGAGTTCAGCTTTTTCAGTTTTCACTTCTATTAGCTTACTCCTGTCTTGCAGTGTCTCTTAAGGAAAACATCCTGCACTACTGTTTGCAGAGTTTTAAGTGCTGGGCTGGGCTACTATTCTGCCTGTGTAATTGCCTGCTTCTAATTGTTTTCACCTGCTAGCTTCAGCAGTTATCCCTGCTAGCTTCCTATTAATTCTGTTGCTTCCTTTTTCCTCTCTGTTTCCTCTGGGGGAACAACGTGCATACTATCAGAAACACGCTCACAGTGGCTTACACGCGCGCACACGTGCTTACACGGTTCAGAATCTACTTATTCGGGTTAAAATGTGCGTACACCCACGCAAACACTGTTATACGTCTGCCAACAGCCTGCAACATACTCAGCCTGCCCTACACACGCGCACACCCGCACAAACAGTGTTAAACATCTCCCAACACGCTCCCACATGCTCAGACTGCCTTACACGCTTGCACACTGTCCTACTCATGCTTCATGGTGTGCACACGTGTGCATGCACGCTCAGCAGGAAACTTTGGTGTAAGTAACAGTGTACACCTTCCATTTCTTGACTTTCCATGACTTATCTAGTGGCACACCTCTTTCCATGATCTCTGCCTGTCATCTGTCATGTTACACTCACCTCCAATGAACTGCATTTCTTTCTACCATTCCCCCCTGTGATGTCACCTATCTCCTACTCTATTCCTCCCCCTTATGTATCTCTTACACTACTCAGACTGTGCTGATTTGCTATGTGACTGAGATTCAGTATCCGTACCCTCATTTACACGAGATTGCCTACTAATGCTTAGTTACATGTCTTAGACTCAGCTTCCCCCCTTAGCAACCACTACACGGTGGCCATGTTGTTTTTGGTCTGCTGGTCCTTGCATTGTCATTCCATGTATTGCATGAAACCCACATTTGTGGGTTTATAACCTTCTTTTTTATGTTTTTATACAGCGCAGCCCATTTGCGCGGGGCTGCGCTGGGTTTAAACATCGGCGATCGCCGGAAAAAAAAAATTATAATTTTATTATTTTGGCATTGGGTTATATTGCCAATGGCCACATATTTGACCACTGGCATGCTGCCTGAGTCATATGCAACCTTTTTTTGGAGCTGACATGGCTCCGTTGTGGAATTTGCAGAAACGTACTCAGTTGTCAACTGAGTACATTTCTGCAGCTAAAACGTCTCTTACATGGACTGGTTTCTGCTTCGTGGATCGCTAATATACCTCATTTGCATACCTTTCGGATGCAAGTGAGGTGTTTAGCATGTCCACGCCCAGTCCGTGTAAGAGACGTTTTAGCTGGTCTCTTACACATGAGCTTAGGGCTGTTCCTGGATCGCGAGGCTTGCATGGGGTGTTGCACGTCTCTTACACTCCGTGCAAGCCTTCGTGAATCCTGCCCAATGGGTATGTGTGTATGTGTGTATACTCATCACTCCTGTGCAGAAATTTTGTGACCATCAGATTGCATCATTTTCTTTCTGACAAAAATAGCAAGTGTAACTATGTTATATCAGATTATATTAGTTTCTTTCCTAAACAAAGGAAAAATATACCAGCTAACTGTAAGCTGTATCTGTCTTGCATATCTTAAATGCTTGCCTATGAATGACTGCTTCAGTTAGGAATTTTGAATAGCTTCTTCTCTGAAGTATACTTTAATTGCATTCTATGACCCTTGTTTTTCCTATAAATGGAATGCAATGAGTTATGTTATACTTCAAGTCAGGTTTTAAACATTTCTACCCTTCTTTTCCTTTCTCATTGGTTCATAGGAAAATACTTGGCAAATCAGAATGCAGACCATTACATTCCCTCCAGCCTCAAGGAAAGCAAGACGAGATAGACAGGGAAAGAATTTGATGCCACTTATCCAGTTATCTAAGTTGACCTTGAAGGTGGCAATAATGGTATTCTGCTTGACATGTAGAGGAAGTTTTTTCCAGAAGAGAATACAATGGGATATGAGTCTGTTATGCAAATGAGTCTTATTTATCTGTTAGTGAAGGCATAGTTCCTTTAACTGGGTATTTACAACTTAATTTTTTCTGTGAAGGGACAGGATGTAAAAGAGGGTTGGATCTTTCATGGATACAAAGGCTAGACAGAGATCACTTTGAGGAGTGCAGAGAGAAGGCCAGTCTGTTCTGATGACAACGATTTTTGAGGCCACTGATCTTTTATGTTGTAAATCTTTCTGTTCTCTCCAGTTGAGTGAAATTTCTAAACAACAACTTGCACTATATTAAATAATGGACCTAATGAGATTCATGTAAAGGGGAGTTACGACTTCTTGGGATCTTCCTTTGGAAATTAGATGAGCAAGAAAGAAGTATTGCTGGACTACTGCAGAGGCATTATGGTCAAATGATAAGAAACTATCAACAAGAGTGCCCTGATCCCTTATGACAGTGTCTGATTGGAAGGTTATGTTATTTATATGATAAGCAAAAGCAACAATGTTTTGTTTACCAAAAGGAATTATATTATATTTTTTCACATTTATTTTGAGACCATTGTCCTTGCACCAATTGTAAACATGGTCTTACTCATGTTGGAGCAATTAAGAGTCAGTGACAATCCAAATAACACCATCAATTTACAGTCATTTAAAAACTTTGATAACCGTATGCCAGGAGGGTTGTCTTGAAAATTTGAGAAATATATCCAAAATAGCAGGAGACCCAACACTGACCTCTGTGGTACATCACTGGTAATTTTCTTTGCTCTCAGAAGTGGTAACGCAACAAGTTAGCTCTCCACCGCAGAACATAATGATTTATATTCACATTTTCAAGTATGTCTGTGATGCCAACACTGGGAATAATGTCAAAGGTCTTGCCCAGATTCAGATATGCTATATGCACTACATAGCCACTTTCTACTGCCTTGGTTACTTTTCAAAGAGATTAATGAAGTTAAAGCGACAATACTTTTATTTGATAGAGACAAATTAATGAGAGTCCAGGGTTAAGAGATTTTTCAATGTCTAGATTAATAAATGTTTCATTCATAGAGAAAGGTTACAAAGTTACACAAATTTTCCTGCTACATGAAGCATACATGTGCTTTACAAATGTGTTAACAGTTTGAAATAAGAAACAATATATATCTTTAAATCAGTTTTCTCTAGTTTGGAACCACACTGTCAGTACATGAAGGGTTTGGTCAGGAAAGTAAGCACCCAGTAACAATGGCGGGGACAACTGCTTATTAAAAAAAATGCATATTTACCATGGAGTTTAAGGCTTTTTGCCACTATTAAGGTTAGGAATTACAATTCTAATTGTGCTTTACTGTACATGAGACATCTTTCAGCTAGACATTTATTAAACTGCCTTGGAGCACTGAGCTTTATTTTATTTGTACTGCAGAACACAAGTATCAGTTATATTTTGGGAGCACATAAAAATGGCTCAATGTTCCTGTAAACTAATATTATATTACCTGCGAAATCTGCTTTATGGAAACAAATATCTTTCTGTTTTAATACCTTTATTGACTTATCAATTATGACATAGGCAAACATATTTTTATAAAAGAAAACAAACCATAGTAACATATTCACAGTTACAAACATTATACATCACATATATTTTTCTCTACAATTATCATCTATCCAACATTACATAAGTTGATTAATCCTGCCTATGCCTAAACCTCATTCCTCCACCAAAATGCTATTCTGCATGTATTATTCCCACAATGCCCATGTTTTCTATGCAATTTGCTCTTACCCTTTTCTAAAGATCATACTTTCACTTCTTTTATCGTTGTTATAATATTAACTACTTCAAATATGTCTGGTTTAGACTTTGATTTCCATTTTCTGGTAATTGCTTTTTTGGAAGCTGCCAGAGTTAGGCTTCACAATACCTTATTATATCTAGAACAAACAGCATTATTAGATGAACTGGTGAACACCCAAACAAGCTGTCTTACTATATCTAGACAATTCTGATCCTTATCCTAGCTCAAAAAAATAATTTCCTTTGATACACACATTTGTTCACCCAGTATTTCTAATAGAGTACTCTGTAGGGAATTTTAAAGTCTGCCAGCTCATTGGAATCCCAATATATATGCTCCCAGTTATATCTTTCTTCCCCATTACAATTCCAGCATTTGCCTGAGGAAAAATTCTTTGGAGTCTGCTTGAGGTATAAAATACCTCGGCAAACACTTCAAAGCAGAAATCCTAAATCATCTAGACTGTTACATATTTGAGTGGTGTGCCTCAGGGCTCTGTCCTGGGGCCCCTCCTGTTTGGCATATACTTCTCAGAAGTACAGGCAAGCACAGAAGGACTAAGTTTGCGGACGACTGCAAACTGGGTGCTATAATAGAGTCTCCGGCCGACATGGAGATCCTCCAGAAGGGCCTAAATGAGACTGATGCATGGCGTCAAAGCCATGGGCTCAAGCTAAATGCAAAATAATGCATAGTAATCCCATATGGAAAAAACAGAGTACCCGCAAACTGCAACATAGGAGGTAATCCCCTGAAATCTGAAGAAGAAATAAGGGATCTAGGAACCCAAGTAGATAGTCAGCTTTCCTTTGATAACCATGTTGCCAAAGTGGTTAGAAAATCCTTCTATGTGACCCATCTGATCATGAAAGGGTTCACATCAAGATCTAAGGAGGTAATGGTGCCCCTCTACTCTTCCCTCATCAGACGCATTATTGAGTACAATGCACCAATTGGAATGTACCTGGCTAGACATCTCCAGCAGCTGGAGAGACCACAGAGGTACCTAACCAAGAGGATTACTGGCCTCAAACAGTTGACCTATGCAGCACGATTGAAAAAGCTAAGATTGTTCTCTGTTGCATACCGCTTTCTCAGAGGCAATCTCTGTCTAACGTACAGAGCCATGTCCAACCCAGAATTGTTGAACATGCTCCATCTTAGAAAAAACAAATCTACTCGAGCTACATGCTCTAGGGATATAAACCTCAACACAACACTGAATAGAACATGCTGGAGGGATAGATTCCCTTCGCAGAGACTTCCCTTACTATGGAACAGGGTCCCGATCTACATAAGACAGAGCCCCTCACTATCACTCTTCAAGAGGAACCTTGATGAGTGGATGGGTAACAGAAAGTTCACACCAGGGATCACACCAACAGCACTCTACTAGATAGGGGCCAAGGGTACTAGCTGCTAGTACAAGGGTCTAGGGAACTAGTAAAGGGGCGGTGAATACCGCACAACATGGCTGGGATAATATATACCTTCGGGCAGATAGCCCAGTACCAACCTATGAGCCTATGAACCTATACGTATGCCCTCTCATTGTTTCATTGTGAATTGCTTATCCAGTCTCTCTTCCAAATCTTTTCTAAACTCCTTAGATTAATACCTGTAGTTATTGGGCATTATACAACTGCCCCCATTAATATTCAAAAACGTGCACGCTGATTGGTCAGCGTACATATTGTAAATCAGAGTTATAGTAATGGAAAAAGGTCCGGTCGCCCAGACTTTTTCCATTACTATAACTCTTTTTTCACACTGTTTTGCTATGTTAAACTCCTTTAACATAGTGAGACAGCTTTAAAAAAAGCAACGGAGATTCTCTGTTGCTTTTTTAAAGCTGTCTCGCTATGTTAAACTCCTTTAACATAGTGAGACAGTTTGTAAAAAGCAACAGAGATTTTGCTTTCTCCGTTGCTTTTTTCAAAACTGTCTCACTATGTTAAATGGGTTTAACATACCGAGGCAGCTTTAAAAAAAGCAACAGAGATTCTCTGTTGCTTTTTTTAAAGCTGTCTCGCTATGTTAAACCCATTTAACATAGCGAAAACAGTTTGTAAAAAGCAACGGAGAGCTTGCTTTCTCCGTTGGTTTTGCCCACAGTTCTGATGTACTGTGTAGGCATACGCATGCTCAGTACATCAGAACTGCCGCAGAATACCAGACAGCTGCAGAAGGGCAGCAAGGAGGCATTATACAATGCCATTATTTAAGAAAAGTAATTATTTTTTTTCTTAAATAATGTCATTGTATAATAGCAATAACCCACGCCTGGGTGTGGGTAATGCTGGATTTACCCACGGTTTGCTTTGTTTGGCCACTCAGGCTTTGCCCTCGTGACCTAACCACACCAACTGTGGGTAAATTCAGCATTACCCACACCCAGGCGTGGGTTATTGCTATAATATTTTATATGTCGTACTAATTATCCCTTTTTTAACAACAGCATCTATTCCTGATTGAAATAAAAACTCTACCTGAGCAGACCTTTCACTTAGGAGTTCACTACATTTTATGTAAACAAAGATCTTAATAGTAAAATATGTATATACTGTATTTTGATATGTTTGTTTTTGTCTGTACATAAAAAGGTTTCATAAAAAGCAAGTATTGTAGTACATTATAAAAGGCACATTTCCTGTTGCAAGCCCACTTAATATCTCACATTATTAAGTTCTGTGTCATGCAAGAGGTAATTTGTTTACCTAAAAAGTATGAACTTGAAGCTATGTATTTTGTTATTGAAACAAAGTGATTGTACTTGTGAAACTTCAAACTATGACTCACCCTAATGATCTACAAGAAAATCTCATAGCTGGAACTTAAGTCCAATATTAATCCATTCAGTGCTAACAGTGCATTTTTACAGATACTTCTGACTAGTTTATTTATCTAGGTATCTGTCGATCTGTGTGTGTGTGTGTGTGTATGTGTGTGTGTGTGTGTGTGTGTGTGTGTGTGTGTGTGTGTGAGATGCCTCTAGGAAGTTTTCACTGACATTAATGAAACTAGCTAACAGTAGGAACGATGCCTCAAATCTTAAACACTTCAAACACTTTTAACTGTTTATATAATCATCAATCTTCATAAAGCGTGCACTATCTCAGCCTCAAGTAAGGATATATTTGTTATGAAGACAATGAAAAAATAATTTATCATTTATGGGCTGGGATATATGAAATTGTCCATCACACCTGCACAGTAGGAGAGTTGAGCAATCTTATTGTGAGAAGTGGCCTAAAGCTAATTATGGATGTAACAAGTAATGGACAATGCTAGTTCACCAAGCATAACGCCACATGTAAAACCAGACAGGCAACATTAACAGGGAGTGTAGCAATATACCCGGATACTAGATGAGCAGCTGTCATATGTGGTCATTGTACATAATGACATAAATAAACCATTCCACTGTACCCAAGGCTGTATGCACACTAACACCTAATGCTGTTACCAGCATTAGACCATGGCATGGAACCACACCCAGGACTGCATAGCATATCAAAGTGTGCTCTAATAACAGCTATGTACATGTGCACATAGAAGTGCCCTGTGTGTTCATCATATAAATGGAAAGGAAGAGGTGTAGAAAGTACAGCAGGCAAAGGGAGGACAACAAGCACAGAGAAAAAGACAGAGCTGAGCAATAAAAAAGAGACAGATCACATTTTCTTAACAAAAAAGAAAACTGGAATTGAAAGGCAATGGGGATGATTTCATGTGTGATAGAAGAAGTACAGATAACAAATGTTGGCTGCCAAATGCAAAACGCAGACTCTGACTGATGCAGGTGGTAAGCATACAAAAAGTGGGGTTGACACTGGATGGCCAGAGCTACACAGACAGTAGTCAGCTGGTGATAGGAAGGAATGGACAATGAACAAATGAGGAACAATGACACAGAAGGAAAATGTGGCACAAGGATGGAGCTAGAGTGAATTTCATGCATGGCTGCCTACTTGATCAACCCAAAGGAAACATCTAGATGGCCAATGGCAAGGATTCATTGCTCTTCCTGTGGCCTGATTCCACCTGCTGTGTGACTTATGAAACTACTCCAGAATCCACCCCATGCTATTGCAGCTCAACATACAGCAGCCTCCTCAGCTGCTGCTGAGCAAGTCATTGCATGTAATGCCCCATGTCCAAGTATCAAAAAGGAATCCTTGGACCCTGTCTGAGAGAATGCAACAGATGGCACCAGCAAACCCCATGCTACCTCAAGCAGAAAAGCCTTTGCCCCTCCTTCCCAAGAAATAGATATAAATGGCCACGGTGAGTGACCCGGCAAGAAGTGCAGGTACTGGCAGTCACTGAGCTGAGTGGAACCAGATCCCTTCCAGTGCCACAACTGATCTAGTGCATGGGGGTCAGAGTGGAAATAACAGAATAAGCCACATGGAGGACATGAGCAGCACTGCAGTTGTAACACAGACTGTGTAACCTAGAGAGGTATCCCCACTTTTGTGGCCCTATTCATATTCAATTAATGCCACTTGGCAGTTGTAAAACAGAGGAAGTACCATTGTGATGGTGATCAACATATAGCACCATGGAATATAGTTAGTATAAAAAAAAAATAATATGTACAATGCATCTCTGGATGGATCTCCAAAAAAAACACTTCCAACTACCATAACAGGACAGCCTCAGGTCATCACAGCAATGCCTGCACTACCCCCTTGTATGGGTAATGCTTGAGTCATCAGCCAATAGCTGTGCCAGATCAAAACAGACATTAACCTTTTTATAGAGGTCACCATACTCTTAAGTAGGTGCTCTTGTAGAAAGAAGAACAGGACACTTTTACTCTCCCTGGCCCACCATACTGGAGCCCTGTTGTTGTCACTTGAAGAAAGAAGCCATTGCAACACAATAAGTTTACTTGAGGAGCAATATGGCAGACCCATACATACAGACATTCATTGCTGAATCACTTACCACATAATGTAGGCTACTCTGCAGTGCGATGCTACATATGGTCAGTGGCCTGGTGAAAAAGCATATATATCATACACTTGTACTATACAGTACATGTACAGCTCACACTGTTAGGTTTAGATAGTGCAATGTGCAGAATAACTGAATCAGAGGCAATGGTACTATCAGGTCTCATTAGCATTACTGCCATGCTAAGTTGCCCAGGAAAAGATCTTATTCGAATAATCATGAAAGTGCAGTGGATATAGAACCTTCTAGACAGAAAGAAGGAGACCTGGATGATAATGTGTATGTTTCACTACTGCAGTGCAGGGTCTGTTTTCATGTCAGTTATTTGTTAGATATCCAACTAAAATGATTATTGTTTTCTATTTTCCAGATACTGTTACATAATAAGATGCACAGATTAAATTACACTGTGCTGTTTATGATACTACAAAATTCAAAACAGAGTTTACAATCAGTTTTGAACTCTAGAGATCAGAGAGAAGAATTATCTAATTTATAATAGCAATATGCTTTGCTGAAGGTTCCAGTGTGTGTATATATATATATATATATATATATATATATATATGTATATACTACTACTACCAACAAATTTAAGCACTCAGTGTGTGTGTCTTTTGGCTTTTCCCAGTTAGGGGTCGCCACAGCGGAACTCCGGTCCGCTAATGATTGGCAGTAGAGTTTTACATGCTGGCTTGCCGGGCCTAACGCACAACCTTCAACGAAGGAACACCCATTCATGCATGTCATCCCACAGTAGACGCTCTAACTGAGAATCGAACAGGCAACATCTAACTGTGAGGCAACAACGCTACCGCAGCACCACCACCGCAGTTATAACATTGCATAAACAGATGGATCAGACTCTCTGTTGTAGAAATAAATAACATAAAGCCAACTATCTTTATACTCCAATATGTCCAATCACTGTATATCTTTGAGGCATGTGCTTTTAAAAACACCATCCTACGCACAATGGTGCTGCTGTATTCCTCAGATTCTATATTTAAAGTTCAATGTATACTTGTTTAAAAAGCTAGTCCAAAACTTCTTCTACTCTTTTTACCTTCTCTCACTCCCCCCTATGTGAGTCCATCGATTACTCTTACTGCAGACTTTTGTCAAATAAGAATCCAGACAGCAATACTATCAGCTGAAGGCCAAGTACCCAAGGTACAGTTGAGAACATTAGAACCAACTTGCTATGTAAGAATCAATGTGTTATGCCCATATCCTACTCCAGACTATTTCTAAATGTCTACATGCTGTAGCACCACCTACCTCACTAACTGCCAATTAATTTACGATATCTTACCCCACCTACTATCGACCAAACACCTGCCTCATATCTTCCCTATTAATCAAACTTATCCAAGCCCTATCTTACTTCACCTTACTCATATTAACTAGGAAAAAAGACAATGTTGTTATTGTTGTTGTGTCTTTTGACTTTTCCCGGTTAGGGGTCGCCACAGTGGAACTCCGGTCCGCTAATGATTGGCAGTAGATTTTTACAGGCCGAGTTGCCAACCCTGATGCACAACCTTCAACGAAGGTACACCCATTCATGCATGTCTCTACACAGAAGACGCTTTAGCTGAGAATCGAACAGGACAACGTCTTAGTGTGAGGCGACAATGCTACCACAGAATAAATACTTAAAAACATAAGAAGATGATGAGGCTTGGGTGTTTGTTTATTGTATTCAGATACAAATACATCAGGATGGACTTCAGGAACATTAAACTTAAACTATCTAACATTACTTCAAACAGAAATACATAAAAGATAAACAACCTAATTACAGATCTTGCCTACAAATCAAAACAAAAATGAATGGCCAATTTTAATCCATAATGCACTGCTCACCCTGATATTTTCTTGAGACAGACATTCAAACCCTTGTCCAAGCATCACTCCTACTACACAGTAACAGTGCAACCCCAATATCTGAACATAGTAATTCTAAATTATTATTCATCAATATTAACCTTACAAGTATCTGTAATAAAACATTGAAACTACGTGCATTCATATTCCATCCATCACGGTCCTGACATACTCACTGAAACCTGGCTTAAACCTGACATTAAAGATATAGAAATTCTCCCACCAGTGTATAACATTCTCAGATCTGATTGCATATCTAAAAATCCTGGAGGTATTGCCATTGCATATCCAAACAACCTCCAGCTATCATCATACCACCATAAACATCCTAAATTTAACAATTCAGCGATACTGTTCACTTCATTAAAACTTAATTCACAGAACAATATAATTATTATAGCCCTTTACATCCCCCAGTAAACAACATCTCCACAGCCAAAGATATATTATCCTTGCTGACTACAAATATAGGATATGAAACTATCATACTCAGTAACCTTAATATTGATGGGAATCATATCTTAACTGACATAGGATTAACCTATATAGATTCTCTCAGCATATAGGTACCCCAGCCAGATACAACATGTCCACTAGCAAAGCTTCTGTCCTTTTCAGGATATTAACCAATAAACCTAGTAACATGCAAAACTGGCACTCTAGCTGTTCAACTAAATGATCACAGGCCTACATTTGACACTAGGCTTCATACCCATAATCCAAAACAGCAATCTTACAAAATAGTACGCAACCTACAAAATTTAAATGAACATTACTATATAATAGCACTAAAACAATATAACTGGAACTTCCTAAAAACACTTAGCCCAGATGAAGCTACTCTACAATTTAATACTGCCTGTAATAGCATATTAAATAAACACACCCCCTAACAAAAAAAAAAGACTAAAACAAAACTCGGCTCCATGGCTGACTCATTCCACTAGGTAACTAATGAAGGCCAGAAATAAGGCTTGGAAAACTGGGTATACACTTAAGACCCAAGAAAATCTATTAAAGTACAAACAACTGAGAAATAAGGTCAAGTACAGTATAAAATATGACAAAAGATATCATTATTCTAAATTACAGTAGTCTCATCAAAACAGTACTTGACTGTTCTGGTCATCTTTCAAAAAACTTATAAACCTAGGCAATAATCAACAATCTGGTCTTTCACCTGATCACACCACAGCTACCATAGTAACCAACTTCATTAATAACTTTCTTCAGTCTGTATCTGCACTCATTAAAAATAAGTCCTCTCCTCATCAACAGCCCCAAGCAAACCAAACTCAGCTTCACTTTAGTCACACTCAAACCAATCCCCACCTCTACCATCAAAAATATTTGTCAAACGTTAAAAAATACTAGCCTAGTTGTGGGCAGCCTTCCATCTGAATATCTAAAAATATCTGCAGATGCAATAGCTTACCGATATCCATCATAATAAATAGATCCATCCTGGAATGCCAAATTCTATCCATTTGGAAAAAAGCATACATACATCCCCTACATAAAGGAAGCACTTTCACAGATTACTCTTAACTATAGAACCATTGTGATTCGGTCCTCATTATCAAATGTTCTAAAACCATGTGTACATTGCAAACTACTTTAGTATCCTACAACCAATGATCCCCCCCAACATGGATTTCAAGCCAATCACAACACTA
The DNA here is from genome assembly GCF_019279795.1 of Protopterus annectens. NCBI lineage: Eukaryota > Metazoa > Chordata > Ceratodontiformes > Protopteridae > Protopterus > Protopterus annectens. The sequence goes on from NC_056732.1 coordinate 592,906,469, forward strand.
GCAAAGCTCTTTTAAAATTTACTGATATTATGAAAAAAAAAATACACAGCCAATCTGGTCTATTCCTTATTTCTAGATTTATTAAAAACTTTAGATACAGTCTCACATCATACATTACTCCAAAAGCTTTGTACCTTAAGCCTCTCCTTCTCCGCCCTCTCTTGGTTTAACAATTACTTGTTAGAAGGGCAGTAGTGCATCAGAAATACTCTACATTCCTACCTGTAACAGTTAGAGTAGCTCAAGGATCCATTTTAGTCCCTCTTCTATTTAATATATTTATAAATGACCTTCACACTGCTGCAAAACATGTAGCATCAATACAGTACACAAATGATTGAACCGTCACTTATACTGCCCCAACCAAAAAAAAAAAAAACTGTAACAACTAACCCGAGAGTCATTCTCCTCTATAGAAAATAGCTGTACAGTTCTCAATTAGTTCTAACCCCCCCCAAAAAAATACTTCTATTATTCACCCTAAAACACTAACTAGCATGACCTCATTAAACAGCATAACAGTCGAAGAATTATCTTATATAAAACCTTTAGGAGTCACAATAGATAATAGCATCAAGTTCGATGCCCACTTTCAAAATAAACTCAAGAAAACACATTGAAAGTTTGGCTTATTATGTAAATCAAAACCTTTTTTTTTAACCGATAGAACAAGAGAAACATTAGCAAAAACCTACCTCTTACTCACTCTACAATATGTGTCCCCACTCTCTACACACAGTCTAGCACACTACATAAGCTTGGACAATTTTATTATAAAATTGCTAGATTTGCTACAAATAACCATACTAAAATGCATCATTGCATATCTATCAAACATTTGCAATTGATTGAATTCCCCAGTCATCACCAGTTTATCCATCTCTTACTGGCCCACAACCTAATTCATGACCCTGATAAATATACAGCACTTAACGTTATGTTCCAACCTTATTTCTTAAATACAGATTTCCTTTCAAAATATAAGTTTTTGCTCACTGTCAAAAAATCCCATAATTCAGCTGGAGATTCACTTTACTCCAACTCTATAGCCAAGCTTTGGAATACCCTCCCAACAGCCATCAAACGAATAGAGAACTATCCCACTTTCAAAACCTTCCTAAGGGAATATATCACTACTAAATGGATTTGCAACTGCATATCCCAAGAACAGCAACAGTACTTCTCGTCCTAATATCCCTGCCTTATCACCTCTACTTTATCCATCTTACAAATGCTTCTGTACATACGGACAATTTTATGCACTGTCCGTATTTATTCACTGTCTGCTTGAACCAGATCAATTCTGTCTAAAATATGAGACAGCAATCTCCCATGAGCTGTGTATGTTTATAGTAAGCAATTATATTACCTTGTACTTTCATATTGCCTAATTTATGAACAAGCAATGTACTGTATGCCATGAATTTTGTAACAATTAATTCTAAATCCTTGTATGCAAAGTGTTATTGTATCTCTGCAGCTTTTCTCTCCAGACCTTTGCTGAAAAGGGGTCTCATGCCCAGTCAGACTTACCCAATAAACAAATGTAAAATAAATAAATAAATGAATGATGTAATCTACCACAAAGTGTTCTGACCCAACACCCAATAATGTTCAAAAAGTGCTATACAGCCACAAAAGAATATCAGCATCACAAAAGAGTTTAGAGCAATAAAAGTTCTTTGTTTAATACAAGGGACATAAACAAACAAAAATACTAATCTCACCATAAAATAGTATTTCCCTGCGTATGCTGAATTTTACTCTTTTCATTTTATTAGTCTGTGCTGTTTATGTAGTGACTCTTATTTGTGGACCAAACATCTCTGCTTTACTATTGTGGTGATATATTGCATCTGATGCTGACTCAGTTGCAGCTGTGCTCCCCCCCACTGTCTTCTCCTGTATCTTCTCCCTACCCTTCTGCTGGTGCTTCAGTAAAAGACTGCACTGGCATGGTATTCTTTGCCTGATTTGCCAGTTTTTGCAGGACCATGTTACATAGCATGGTAGCATGGTGCATACTACAAATATTTTACTCATGATCTAGCTTGTATTGCACTACTCGACTGGAGGTGTCTAAACAGGGATTTCTAACCTGCAGTAGTTCAAAAACTCATTTCATTATGTTCCATGCTTCAGTATGGGCTGTGTTGTATGACTTCAGCCATTTCCTGTGTGTTGTGAATAAGGGTCATCTTCAACACTCAAAGACATATCCATCTGCAGCACACAAGATACAACATTATATGTAGGATACCCTCAGAACATACAACTCAACCTCTTAATGGAAAAAATCTGGACCAAAGCCATAAATAATGGGGGGACAAAGACCCATTTTCTGAAGGGTGTGAAGTCTGAAACTCAAATGTCTGTTATTATTTTCTGACTTCTATCCTCAATGATTTGTAAGAAAACCAAAATTTTATGAGGAGCAAATGAAAAATATGAGGCAAAAATCTGGACATTCTGCGAAAAGCTGGACAGTTGAAAGGTATGCCTCAGAATGCATGCTAGTCATGTGCATGTGTACAGTAAGGTAACCCTGTGGAAAGTTTCCTCCCAGGAGACATTGGTATATTTCAGATGTGTGCCATACATGTGAATCATGGGAATTGACCAGTTTTCAAATGTGCATAAAATATGATAACTCCCTGGGCATTATTCACTCCTGGCAGTGCAGAGAGTGGTAGCCTTTCCTGTATATGTATGCCTGTTGTTCTGGACAATGTGTACAATGGTTGCAGTCTGTAAGAGTGAGCAGTCAGAAGAGCTAATTCTCTTACAGGCTTGTTTATCAACCTAATAGCTGATTTGCAGATGAGATCATGATACACCAGGGTCAGCCAATCTGCCTTTCTTCACTGCTGTGTGATCTCAGAGTTGGTGTATGTAGATAGATAGATAGATAGATAGATATATAGATAGATAGATAGATAGATACATGTAAAATTAGCAGGGGGTGCTGAGAAGCAACCCCACCCTAAAAATATTGTTTTTTTATGTGTGAACAAATTAAGATATACGTATAAACATGCACACAATACAAAAATACAAACTGAAAACAGTTTTGCATTAAACCCTACATGATGCATCTTAATTACAACTGTTTATTTTCTTGTATTAATAAGGTTAAGCATTTTTTTGTCTTCATATTATGAATTTTTAAACATGTAGTTTCTAATATTTCATAACTTTTTTTCTTCTGGCTTTACAGAGCAAGCAGTCCTCATATAAGGTGTTCCTTAAGCTACCCTGGCAGCTAGTTTCCATTTCTCCCTCTGTTATATTTCAATGTCTATACAAGTAGTATGATTTTTTCCCAATTATTCACCAGTTTCAGGTGTTCCAGTCCAGGTAAAATTGCAAAACTGCTACCATCTAACTCTACAACTAAACTATAATTTTAGGTTTGATGTGAAAATGTCACTATTTTTAGCATTCAGTATATCATGAGACATTCGCATGTGATATATGGTGTGCAGGGTCTCAGGGAATTATGGATTCGCACAGAATGATGTCATGGTACTGGTTCTGTGCTCTTGTGTCCTATGGAATGATGTCATGGTACTGGTTCTGTGCTCTTGTGTCCTATGGAATGATGTCAAGGAAATGGTTTAAATATTCATGAAGCAGAGACCTGTGATGCAGGTTATGGAAAAGTGTCATCATCTAAGCAGATCAACTCTGCACATAACTTACAGACATCAGGAATGGACATACCACACATAATTTGGTTTTACTTGTTGGTAAAATAGTTTGACTAACTCCCATAATGTATCCATGTAACTCTGAACCATTTCATTATCTGTTCCCTGTGAGCTGCTGTTGTGTGAGTCACTGCCTGTCATGTCTCCATTGATGTAGAAGGCCATGATACACAACATTGCCAGCACTGGGTCCAAAGGCCGCTATGAATGCATGCTGTTGAGCTGATGCTGGTGTTATGCTTAATATGGCTCCTACCATGTAAATGAAGGAATTTAATCTAGATGAGCATGGTTGTCACATCATCATTTAATTTGTCTCTGACTCTCTCTGCCATGTCATCCTCCCACATTTGTATATTTTATTTTGCCCATTTGCACATGGTCTCTTTTATATCCTTATTTGCGCATTTGCATACACTGCATATCTTGCAATTTTGAATATTGTGCTTTTGAACAAATGGCATGCTTGGATCAACCTGTCCCTGCATATGGCCTCTATTACCACCATTCTGAACTGTGCATTACAAAAACCCTGTATGAACACCAGGCATGGCATGTCTATTCCTTCTGGTGCTCACCTTCACCTCCATATTTTATGATGGAACTATATTGTAGACAAGATAAGCACATTGAATATATACCTAGCTTTGTCACCAAGTAAGTCTTGGAGTTAAAATACAGCTACCTTCTTCAATAGGAATTTAATATATCATTTTCTGTTGCTCTCTAAGACAAAGTGACACCTACTTTTTAAGCTATATTGACATATCATCTGAAGGATGACAGCGGCACATTTGATTTATTGAGTTGCTTTTATGATTGCTTCCAAGAGTTTGATGACTCTGTGTGACTTCTAGAATTCATTTATACTACAGAAAATAAAGTCACTATATGTTTGATTGCTAATACTACACTAGGCATCTGCATAAGGTACTCTAATACACACACACAGTATATCATCCCCGCATTGCCTCCTTACTTCTTTTCATTATGATACTATTATGAGATGAAAATGGACAACCATAAAAATAACAAGGTAAGCTAAGCAACTTTGTTGCAAAAACCATAGATGCCTATTTTTTCCTTTGATTATAATTCCACACTCTGTCCTTCAAGTTGAAGCTGCAATGATTTTTAATAAAGGGCCATGATGTTGTAAAAGTTCATCAGGATTTTTAGTCTATGTCATAGGTTCATAGGTTCATAGGTAGGTACTAGGCTATTGGTCCTAGTGCCAAATGGTACCCTGGCTTTTGCCACCCAAGAAAATTATTTTCCTGTGCCCTTGTCAAGCAGAGCCACAGAAGTGATCCCTGGGGTGAATTTCCTATCTCTCATCCAATCATCAAGATTTTTCTTGAAGAGTGCTAATAAGGAGCTTTGTTTGATATAGATAGGTAGTTTGTTCCAGAGTATGGGAAGTCTCTGGGACAGAAATCTATCCCTCCAGCATGTTCTGTTTATTGTGGTGACAAGGTTTTGGTCCCTAGAGCGTGTAGCTCAGAGGGATTGAGATTTCTTTAAGTGGAGCATGTCCAACAGCTCTGGTTTTGACACAGCTTTATTTGTTAGGCAGATGTCGCCTCTGAGTAGGCGATATGCGACAGAGTAAAGCTGGAGTTTTTTTAAATGGTCTGCGTAGGGCATCTGTTTGAGGCTGCTAATCCTCTTGTGAGGTATTTCTGCAGCCTTTCCAGTTGTTGTAGATGTCTTGTGAGGTACATACCAAAAGGGGCGTTGTACTCTATAATGGGTCTAATGAGTGATGACTAGAGGGGAACAATGACCTCTTTTTTCCTGGATGAGAAACCTTTTGTGATGAGGTGTGCCATGTAGAAGGATTTCCTGACTACTGTGGTGATGTTATTATCAAAGGAGAGACTACTGTCCACCTGTGTCCCAAGGTCTCTTATCACACTTTCAGTGTTAAGTAGACTACCGCCTATGTGGTAGTTCATGGGTACAGAGTTTTTACCAAAAGGGATAACAATGCACTTTTTGGTATTGAGCTTGAAGCCATGGCATTGACACCAGGCATCTGTCTCAGTGAGGCCCTTTTGTAGGATGTCCACATCGTTAGGAGTTTTGATTATGGCTACTAGTTTGCAGTCATCTGCGAACTTTGTTAGCCAAAGACATTCTGTGTTAGCCTGTACTTCAGAGAAGTAGATACCAGACAGGGGAGGATCCAGGAGTGAACCCTGTGGTACTCCACTTGTCACTGGCCTGAAGTTGGATTTAGAGTCTGCTACTTTCACAGTGTGGGTTCTGTCAGTGAGCCATTTGACAACCCATCTTGTAACATAGGGATTTATATCTAGTTTAGTGAGTTTATCTATAATTCCAGAGTGAGGGATGGTGTTGAAAGCCTAGGTGAGATCTAAATAGGCTGTGTGAACAACCTTACCCTCATCTACGGCTTTGTTGACTGCTTCAAAGAAGTCTATCAGGTTTAGGAGACATGATCTGCCTTTTACAAACCCAAACTGGGTAGGGTCCAGAGTTTGAAGATTACCGATGTCATTGTTTATAAGTTCCATGATGATACGTTCCATAGCCTTGTAGACCAGGCTCGTCAGGCTAATGGGGCGGTAGTTCCCAGGGGTTCGTGGTAGCTCCCCCTTTGTGGAGTGGGATAACCGTTGTTGTGCACCATTCACAGGGCACAAAGCCTGTGGTGAGGCTATGATTGAACATGGTACTTAGGTGGGGTGCCAGTTCATTCTGTAGTTCATGTAGAACACAGCCTGGGATGTTGTCAGGTCCCATGGATGCTGTGTTCTTGGCTTTGGAGAGTGTGTTTTTTACCTGTGCAGCTGTGATTCCAGGAACTTCGCATTCTTCGGGTATAGAGATGGGCCCTTTAGGGAGTGAGAGAGAGGTAAACTTAGCACTGAACCTATCTGACAGGATGTTAGCAATATCAGTTGGTTCTGTATATGTATTGCCATTGTGCTGTAACTCAGAGCAGATTTGAGTGTTGCCATTGAGATTCTTGGCATAGCTATAGAATGCTTTGCGGTTGTCTTTAGAATCAGTGACAATTTTGTTTTCGTAACTAGATTTGGAGGATTTTATGAGGGATCTCAGCTTCTTACTGAGGCTGACCATGGAGTTCCTCCAATCATGGGATTTTACTCATTTTTGCAACAGTTTCTTTCTTCTGTTGTAGAGTTTGTTTATGGCAGGGGACCACCAGATTGGCTTCCTGTTTTTTGGAGGATAGCATCTTGATTCTGTTAGGGATTGCACGATCCATGCACTTGTGTAAGTGCTTCTAAAGTGCATTTGTATAGGATTCGGCAGTTGTCCGTCAGCATAGGTGTCGTGAAGTTTTCCACTCCTGTCTTAAGAAGCGTGAAGTTGACTTTATTTATCTATCAGCTTACTCGCTTAAACACTAAATTATTTTTGTTAACTAGGAGATCCAAGAAGGTGGAAGCAGAGGGATCCCTCCCTAGCATTCTTTTTTTAACTCACTTGCTCAAATTCAACTCCATGATTAAAATGTGACTCATACTGGGGCAGCACTATATAACTAGCAGAGGGTGTTTTGTTAATTTAAAAGTTTTTCTTTGGTGACTGTTGTTGAGATCAGTCGTGTATCAACATCTCGTTTGTTCGAGAGATTGTTGTAAGAAAAGAGAATAGTTTCCAAGAAAAGGAGGCTTGTTTAATACTCTTCAGTAAAAAGTATTTACTTGCAGCACTCTACATAGGGAGTCATACCAGAGCTATTTATAAATACAAATTATGAGCTCACTGTTTCTTGGGGAAAGGTGAAATAATCAAGATAATGCAATCTCAGTCTTTAAAGACCAAACATGGGGACTGCAAGTTAATGACTGTACATTAAACTACCAGTCATTAAAGTGTGAAAATTAAACCTGGCACCTCTCAGACTTAAATAGTAGACAAAAGGAAAATGAGGGGATCAAAGACCTCCCACACTGCCTTTGCAATATGTGCTAATCTGAACCCTGCCCTTTAGGTTATCCCTAACCGTATAACCTACCTAAAAAAATATATCTATTAGGTGTAGCTGATGAAGAATATTTTGTGAATGCAGTTCTAAGTGGAGCTGGAATAACAAAGTTTGGTCCATTTGGTCCTCTCAATAATTTTGTACTTATACTGTTAACAGTGAAGTTCTTTTGGGTGGCAGCATAGTTAATGGAGTGGTGCCATGAAGTCTTCTGGCTGTACCTAACAGCATGAAATTTGTTTTCTGAGTATTAACAGTCAGCATTTCGCTGGATAGTCAATTCCATAACAAAGAGAAATCAGTTTGGGGGATTCTTCTCTACAGATGCTGAGAATGATTTATAAGAATGAGTTCCTATAATGTCACCAGCACAAAGCAGAAGGCTATGGTGGGGCACGTCAGTGGGAAGATTACTGAAGAATAAATGAGAAGGGGACCAAGGATCAAGACTCCTTTGGAAAGGCAGCTTGTAAAGGAGGTATTATTGTAAGACAATAATATGAAAGTTCTATGTGATAAAAAAAATGAAATTAATTACATACATTTGGAAAGAAACAACGTTCAGATAAATTAGTTAAAAGAAGTCTGTGGTTGACATTATTGAAAGCATTCTTTATATCAAGAAATATGGATCTAGTAAAGGGGTTATTTTCCATATTAGCAAGAACATGGTCATATAGTGTGTAGAGAAAGGTGATGGTACTACATTTTTGATGAAATCCATGTTTTTTTGTTGAAAGTTTTTCATTGGTTATAATTTCTGTAACTATTGGCTGATTAATCTTTTCTCCAAAATTTTGACAAGTGAGCAAATCTTAATGGTAGGTCTGCAGTCATATTTTGGGGAGTGGCGTGATTAGGTAGTGTTTCAAGCTGAAGGCTTTTACATTTGTAAGTAGGGAAAGATTAAGATTAAAGATTACAATTAAGATTAAAGATGTGGATCAGAGGCTTACTTAGGCACTTGTGACAGTATAAAAATAAAGTTAAGTGGCTTGCTCACAGGAGTCACTCAGACTCCATCTCTGATGGTCTAAGTGTTATAGCTAGATGTTCTGCCTATCTTTGGAAGTGTCCTATCTCAAGATGACTTCATTTAGTTTTTCCTTTGTTTCTTGCACACAGCCAAGAACCAGCAAGCAGAAACTTACATCAAACAAGCATCCAATCACTTCCTGGTAGCAGCTAATGCACTGAAAGCAGCATTCCAGTTTTTTTTTTTACTTTTATGCTTTAGTCGACTTTGGCAAAGACAACCTTGCTGAGTCGATTTTTATGGCACTTAACGAGTTCTTTGATGTTGATCATCATGCTTTACTGCTTTACATTCTAACAACTGTTGGTTGTTGTTGTTGTGTCTTTCGGCTTTTCCCGGTTAGGGGTCGCCACAGCGGAACTCTGGTCCACTAATCATTGGCAATAGATTTTTCACAAACACCGAGGTGCCAGCTCGACGTTCAATCTTCAACAAAGGCACGCCCATTGCGCATGTCTTTCGAACACCCACCCAACCATGGGGAGGACATGCAGACTCCATACAGAAGGCACTCCCCGCACTCCAGCCAAGAATCGAACGGGAGAACCTCTTGCTGTGAGGCAACAATGCCACCACTGCACCACCACGGATATATATTCTAACAACTGTTGGTATCAGACAAAATTCTATTGGCTGGTATTACAACTTCCTTTTCAACTAAAACTTCAAAGTTAAGATGCACCATCATTATTCTCTTTCTCTCAGGATCACTCTCGGAAATTATTTCATAAGGCTCCATTTTGCCTGCAATTTGATTATCATTTTTTATCAACCAGCTACCATCAGATGTACCACAACTACAATCATCTTATGTTCAATTTATATTGTCATTTACAGTTCAGCCTCTCCCACCCAACAATCAAAAAGCAACTGGAATTAGACATAAACTATATCTCAAACTAGTTTTCAACAAATGAACCTGTTTCTCAATACAAAAAGGCCATAATATTTAGCAGTCAGCAAAAATTATCAACGGTACCAAATAACTGGCAAACAATGGTTAACCACACTGCCCCCCACCCCCAGGTATGAACAAATACTTTCAAAATCTAGGCATCTGGCTTGACGTTATCTGTTTACACTAAATGCCAAAACTGAGCAAGCTGTTCTCCTTGGCTACAAATGGAGCTCATGTTCTACCTCTAGATGGAACAAACACATTTGGGAAGGATTTACTACGTGTTCATTTGGAGTACGGCTTTCCCAAAATTGCTTGCCCTTCAGAGAAGAAAGCTGCCAACCCTACAGTCTATCTGTAATCAGATATGCAGATTCGTTATGCTTTCTCCATAGAGACAACTCCATGCCACGTTCTTACCCTGTCCAAAGCAAGATGGTAACCTGTAGAACAAAGCCACAACTTTTACTCAGTTTTCTTTCATTTAAGCTCATAAATTTAGAAACATTTCTATTTCCTTCCAGCCATGTAACAGTCAGAACCTCAAGTTCTCATCTGTGAACCCTTGTACCTGTTATCAAGTCTTTGTGTAACCCATGTAATAAACTTCACTTCACAGACCATATTTTCTTAGTCTTGAGTCCAAGACGTTTGGAGTATGTCTATCTAAAGTCACTTCACTCATAATTTCAGTTCTGCACAAAATAATGAAAAAAATAATAATGTATTGGGAAAGTCAAATAAGCACGTTTTTCACACAACAGCATGACTTAATTCCACACCCTTATTGTTTAGCAATAATCTTCAGCTGGGTGTTATTCTCACATTCTTACAGCACATTCCCACGGTTGGTGAGACTTGATCAAAGTTTCTTAAATCTCTTTTGACAGGTATTGTTCTCAAGCAGCTGATAAGGTAACCTCTCAGCTGGGGAGAGTTTTGCAGAATGCCCCTGATTTTTCTTTTGGTTTGCCCTGACCCTTGTATAATATGATAGGATGGAGATAAGCAGTATATTCCAATAGAAAGTCTGGCTGGTCAACAATCCTTAAGCAGCCGAACGTCTTTCTTTTGTGTACCTTCTATTTGCAATGGGCTCCCAAATTCTGCTATCCAATTAGAGTGTAAGTTTTTGAATAGCAATGACCCATTAATGTATCATTTCTAATTTTATAGCCCTTCTGTTGTAAAATAGTCAGAGACCTCTTTCTGCCTTCAGCTGATAGACCTACAGAAAGTACAGCAGTATGACTATAAATACTGCAAACACGGTTTTGCTCGATTTTAAGAAAAGTTCAAAGAAAAATCTGTCTGATGTTATACAGTACTTTTGTGTACATTGTTTTCTTCTGTGCAAACCCCATACAGGCCTGAGAATGGTCCACTCGATTAGTGCTTATGCCCAAATAACACATTTAAACACATATATAATTAAACAATTAAATACATAAATAAATCCTTTATTAAGTGTTTCACTTAAAACATTGACAAACGAGGAAAAAACAAAAAGCTAAATAGTGGTAACTCAACATTATGTAGTTAGTTCTTAGAAGAAAATGCAATAAGAAAGCAATTCAAGAAAATAATATAACAATTAAATTGAATAAAGAATGATTTTGAATGAAACAAGATAATAAATTGTACTCTTCTTTATCTTCCTCATAACACCGTGACTGTAATGCTTTTATTTCTGTACTAGGTTTATGTAATGTGCTAGTAACATGTCTATAGAGTATAGACAAAGACATTTCCTTTTTTTGAAATATTTCCATTTTTGTGTCATTGAGAATTTGACTTTAGATAACATGCACAACACCTCATCAAACTCTGGCAGCTGGGATGGAAATAACTTGAGGTCCTATGGAAAATTAAATAGCAAATAGCTATAAAGGACCATGCAGGTGTTAAGTCTCCCATAAGATAAGAATAAAGTGATAAGCACATACATGCTAGTCAAAATATGACCACAGTATGCTTATCAGAAATTGTGAAAAGAATAGCACAGTTTGTGGATAAATATAGACGGTGGAAAGACATCCATTTTTGTACACTGAGTGCAACTTTGATTACACTACACACACTTTTTATATGTGAAGAAAATTAAGAAATGCATTGGAAATAGCCTGTAAACATTTAATGAGTTTTAATGAAATCTTTAAACAAATGTATTTTATTTAACTTTGTAGACACTGACATAAGAAAAAAAAAACAAGCTTTATGTATAATATGAAAATCATGATTTGGGAGAAAGTGTAGCAGTTACGCATAGCAAGTGAAATGCAAGTAACCACTGTGAGAGTTAAGTATAAGAATATATCACTTTTATGTATACCTTAGCTCAGTACTATACACAGTAATTCATGTTCAAAAATGTGCATCTCACTAAAAGAGTGAACTGGTCTGCAGTTGTATGCATGGTAATTAATGACAAAGTGTGGATTTATTGATGTGTCCCACAGTTTTGTTTCCACAAACGTAAAAAATCAAGTCACAGCACCTCCAAAACGCAGAACACTGCCACTCACAGTAAAAAGTCAGCTCAGGAAGGAATTGAGATTGTCAAACCACTTGTAAAAACAAGTACTTTTTAATAACTGTAACAGTTTAGCGCTTTCACTCGACGTAGCGAGCTTCATCAGAACAGTTAATTAATTGTATGCACTCCATTTAGATACCCAATTTGGCGCCAAAACAGCACTGAACTAAAAGTAATACTGACATGTCCATCTTATAAAAGATAAAAAGAAACCTTATATAAAATATTATATGTACAAATCATCTCCCATCTAATAGGAATAGGGGTTTAATAGAAAAATAATCATTAATCCCTGGAGGTGTCGTGGCATCAGTGAAAACCTGCCACCATAATTCCCTGTAAGCTAAGTAGTACTGAAAATTCCCACCTCTAGGATTCCTTTTTACAATCTCTAAGAAGGCAATAGACTTGCCTGGTACAGTCGGTACATTGGATAAGATTAGAGCAGATGTGACTGAATTCACTTTTGATTTCTCCTTTGGGAATTTTACTGAGGAAGCGAGGCGTGTAGGGACTAAACCTAAAAACACGCAAACAGTTCGCACATATGCTCATGTGTCTGGTGAGCGCAACCAACATCAAGGTACTGTTCCTATTTTAGAGAAAAAATCTAATAAATTCAATAACTTTGGGGCTATTAACAAACAAAATGCCTTACAGGAATTTTTTGGTCATGATTGTAAATTTGACAATGTGCCTGGAGGTAATTCTATGGATTTTTGCCTTGAATGTAAAGGAACTTTAAGGGACATTATTTACCTCTTTGCTAAAAAATTGAATACTATTAATGCTTTAAAATTGGATAATGCCTATTTAAACCATTGTATTTCATTGAATATAGTACCAATGGGTTTAAGGTTTTTTAATCTCCCTTTGGGCATAGACATAAGTACTGAAGATGAAACTGAGTTTAATTCTCTGTTTGACACATTTGGTGTTGAATTTATGAAATTACTCATTAAGCACAATGACATCAAGTTATGCAAACTTATTACTGATGTAGAGAAGCTAAACAATATAATTTTACAGGATTTAGCCTTTCCACAGTGGGAGAAGTTATTTTTTAAACAGTTTGCACTAGCTGATGCTAGAGCTAAGAAGGCATTTGAACGTAAATGTAAGAAAATACAGAGGGATGAAGAACAGTATAGGAGACATTTAAGCTACAGATGGGGTAGTTCTAAACATGGTGCAGAAATACACTCTCAGGGTAATTACAAACAAGGTTATGACAATTTTGACAATTTTGAGGAAGATTTTTTTCCATGTCCCAGAAAAGTGAATCAGGGGAAATGGAAAAAAGGAGCGAAATGGAGAAAGAAGTAATTAATACATGTCCTGAAACTAATATTTCTAGAGGTACTTTTTCTGGGACAGCAGACCATGACATTACTATTACTGATGGTGTGATGAGTGAATATAAAAATTTTAAGATTTTCAATTATAGTAATGTTAAATTAGAGAAGGCACATTTTAGTCACCTTTCAAAGGGTTTGAAATTTATACCCACTCCCAGCTTCCGAGTAGTTGACAGTATACTGGAATTAAAGCAGTTTACCAGGAAGCTTAACCTAGCTATTATGTTTAACAACAAAGAATGTAATAATTCTGACAAACATCATATACTGAGAAAGAAAAGTTCTTTCATTCCTCCTAGTAACCCTAGTGTTCTGTCTTATGACAAAAAGGTCATGAAGGAGATATATAAAATAAATATTAAAAGTAAAAAGTCCAAAGTTCAAAACAACATTTCCGACGAGGAATACAGGATTTTATGTGATCTTAAACACGATCATGGCATTAGGATTATGAAACCCGACAAGGGGGGTGGCATAGTGTTTTTCGACGCCACCACTTATAGTGCCAACATTCATGATATCTTACACAATTCAGGCAATTATTCAGTGATTTCTTTGAACGAAGTTCATACAGCATATAGGAGAATTGATATGTATTTGGAAGAATACTTGTTAGAACAAAGAATTTCCGAAGAATTATATGACTATATGACAGTCGAATTTCCCACACTAGCCACAATTATAGGTATTCCTAAGTTCCATAAGGATCACATAAATCCTCCCTTTTGCCCGATCATATCAGGGAGCAAGTCCAAGACCTTTCCTATAGGGGTGGTCATAGATACTTTATTGAAACCTATTTATGAGGACTTGCATCACCTGGTGAAGGATTCATGGGAATTTTTGAAAAATTTCCCAGTTAATTTGAATAGTACTTATTTACTTTTTAGTTCTATAGATGTAATAGATCTGTTTAGCTGTATCCCAATGGAGGAAGGTCTTGAGGCCTTTTCCAGAAGTCTGAGAAAACACACTAAGATGAGTTGGGACAGGATCTCTTTGTTGGTTGAATTAATGAGTATAGTTTTAGACAATAATTTTATTTTCTATGAAGGTGAAATTTTCAAGCAAACCAGGGGCGTAGCTATGGGAGCGGCTTGCGCTCCCATGTTCGCCAACCTGGTTATGCTTGATTGGGAAGAGAACACCATATTTAACAGTGCTTATTATAAGAATGTTTTCTATTATTCCCGTTACTTGGATGATATCTACATCTTATGGAATGGGGATAGTACTTCCTTTTTGGCCTTTATTACATTTTTGAATGCTAGTAACGATTTTTTAAAATTTACTTCCGTTACTAGTAGCAATGGTGTACCCTATCTGGACACATTTATTTCTGGAGACAACAACTGTTTCAAATCCATCATACATAGGAAGGCTACGTTTACCAATTCTTATTTAGATTATAATAGTTATCATCCTATAAGAATGAAAATAAATATCTTTAAGGGCCAGTGTATTAGGGCTATCAGGATGACTTCCAATTATTCTGATATGATGAAGGAAATCAACTATATTACAGCCCTTTTTAGAGATAGGGGGTATGATGCAGATTTAATGAAAGATGTAACCAAATATGTTATTAGTCAGTGGGGGATAAAATACACACCATTATTAGGTACAAATAGCAAACATAATATAGTTGACAATACAGGTATAGATTTAAGTGCTATCAATAATCAAGCAATTGTTGAATGTTCCAACACAAAAGGAAATAGAAACCTTAATAGAGCATATATTATTGAATATGGACCATTTAGTCATGTTATTAAAGATATTTTGGTTAAAAACTGGCATATATTAACAGATGCACAGGATATAGTAGATATAGTAGGCCCCAAACCACATTTTGTGTACAAAATGGGTAGGAATTTAAAGCACATTTTAGAAGAGGCGAAATATGTTATGGACAAAAGTGTGTTAAATACCACAAAATGTGGGGCTTGTCATCAATGTTCTTCCATTTATGAGCTTAGTAATGTAACTCTGAATAATATCAATCAGACTAAATTATATTTGTCCAAGGGAAATTGTAGATCTAGTATGTTAGTATACGTAGCTTTATGTTCGGTCTGCTCTTCTTACTATATAGGTAAGACTGAAAGACAATTTAGGCAGAGGATATACTCACATTTGTATTGTATTAAAAAGAAGGACACTAAAAATGCCTTGTCCAAGCACATTTTAGAAAATGGAATAGATCATAGTTTTAAATTTGTTATCTTAGATATTGTAAAAAGGAATCCTAGAGGTGGGAATTTTAAGAACTACTTAGCTTACAGGGAATTATGGTGGCAGGTTTTCACTGATGCCACGACACCTCCAGGGATTAATGATTATTTTTCTGTTAAACCCCTACTCCTATTAGATGGGTGATGATTTGTACATATAATATTTTATATAAGGTTTCTTTTTATCTTTTATAAGATGGACATGTCAGTATTACTTTTAGTTCAGTGCTGTTTTGGCGCCAAATAGGGTATTTAAATGGAGTGCATACAATTAATTAACTGTTCTGATGAAGCTTGCTACGTCGAGTGAAAGCGCTAAACTGTTACAGTTATTAAAAAGTACTTGTTTTTACAAGTGGTTTGACAATCTCAATTCCTTACTGAGCTGACTTTTTACTGTGAGTGGCAGCGTTCTGCGTTTTGGAGGTGCTGTGACTTGATTTTTTACAGTTTTGTTTAGCAAGAGCACGCACACACACTACACATGCATGCATACACACACACACACACACACACACACACACACACACACACACACACACACACACACATATATATTTCAGTGGAATTTATAATTAGAATTCAACCTTCCATGTGGGTGCAATTCTTACTAAAAAAGTAAATAAAGGCTCTAAAGTCAACCTCTTCATAATGAATTGTTTGTACTGTTATTGGCAGCAGGGCCTTGCAAACTTTTTAATTTAGCCTCTGCATATGTAATGTGCCAAAGATGTTGTCGTTCTGTGACATCTGCTTACAAATATTTAGACATCCAGTTTGCTGACTGATGATTTTCAATGCATTTCCCTCCATTTACAGCTCCATACTTGTCTTTAGTGTAGTAAGTATACATTTCCCATGAAAGAGGTTAGGAGTGGCTGATTAGGCATTTGTTTATGCATATTGCTGTTGTTCCCCAGCAATAACAGTACAAATCTGCAAAGATATCAGAAAAAATAGACAACATGCCATCATGTGGGTACACACCCAGAATGTATATCCTGACTAGTAATTATTGTGGTCTACAAGGTACACAAGGGTCACCAGATGCATCTTCTACCTCTTACCCCAAAAATAGCTGAACACTTTTGGCATTATCTTTGCAATTGCATAAAGTATAACATTTCCCCTCATGCAAGTTCTACTTATTTAAAAATATAATTCTGTCTAGTATAGATGTTAAAATCTAGTTTCATTCTTTAATTCCCTTTAGCATCACCAGAAACTTTTTAAACTAAACCCATAGTCACACATTCACTATTTGGGAAACTAAGAATGTTGTTTGTTGGCAACATTGTTTTAAAAATCTAAAAGTCAAAGATATCTAGCAACTTATGTTAGAATATGGTTTAAACCCCCATGACTGGTTATTATTACAAAGTATGAGAATGCAAACATAAGAACTATGTTTGTCTCTCATTCACTTACAATTTAAAGAAAATCCCAAATTTGTATATTTCTTTTATGAAATTATATATTATAAACCAAAAATTGAAAATTTAATTTCAAAACTTTATAAAATATTTGTAGAATACAAGATACATTTAAATGTTAAATTTTGAAACCATATCACATTGGGTCATGTCTCTGTTTTAACCTCTTAGAATAAATCTCAAATATTACCATCCATTAAACATTTCTTCTGATCTCATTATTGGCACATATTTACATGGAAATTTGTACACAGAGCTTTCTTAATTGCAAATAAAATGGTTAAAGTTAAAATAAACAGTTATATACTCAGCTGTGACTGTAATATCTGCTTGCTTATCTTATGTCTTTGCATGTACCTGAAACTGCTGTCTAAAGTTAGTAACCATTGCATCCATAAACAGTCTATTTTTGTTTTGCTTGGATATACCTGTGTTTTACCTAGATTGCTTTTACTGTACAGCATATTTTAAATTGTTTGTCTTCACACCTATTTTTTTTTATCTTTCTATCCCTCTTAGCTGTCTACCTCCTATCCTATACTAATGGACCTGCTTGATCATTCAGGACCCCTTTCTGATTTTTTTGTCTCTACCATCCCAACGTCTGGCCAAGGAAACCTGTTGCCCCAGCTCATATATTGTGTTCTCAGCTACCAAATGGACTAAGAAAGTATGTTCTACCTTGGACCTACCTATTAAGCTGTATTATTTATTTATACCTACCTAGTACCAATGAGAAACTAAGCTAGCGAGCAGGGAAACCAGCAGCAAAGGTTTCTCCTCTACACCCCAATAGCACTCTGCTATTTTCTCCCCTTACCTTTTTTTATCTGTAACTCCTTCTTCTAGTTTTATCTAATATTTATACCTTTGTGTAATATACTTTCTGCCCACTAGGTGGCAACCTACTCCAGTCTAGGGTTACACCCTGTACTCCACCTTCCCAAATATCTACTCTTAATACTTTTATCCCTTGACTAGTTGCTAATCCTCTTGCTACTTTCACTCTACTGCTACCTTTCCTTCTTCCCACTATCTAACTGTGCTCTGTTTTTCTTCCCTTTATTCCACAAACTCTCCCAACCTCTCTCCTGCATTACCATACTCTACTCACCTGGATATACTTAACTTGCCTCAGGAGTCTGCTGCTCCCTGATTGTCTCTGTAGACTCTCACTTGCCTTCTGTAACCCGCTCCATTCGCCCTGCGGGCTCACTCCGCTCCCCTACCCTACCCCCAATTCCCACCCACCCTCAGTGGTCCTACCTTTATAGTTACAAAGCCACACCCCTCTTTCCTATCCAGTAGTCATCCACAACTCAGTACAGACCTACCATCTACACACCCACTCACATACTAACAATTACTCTCAATTACCTCTTACATAACTCAATACTCCACACTCTCTCTACTCCTACCTCCTAATTCTTAATTATATTTCTATCATCTCCTTCACCATGCCCTTAACTTATACACTCACTTGCAAAAAACTACCTCTCCTACTTTCATTACTTTCTATACTTTCTATTCCCTATACTCTCACCTTTTATGAAAACCTACAATTCACATCATCTCACCAACCACTAAAACAAACATTAGTAATAAATGAGCTTGAATTCCAAAGCCATTCTAACATAACATCCAGCTCAACCTATCTATCACCTAAATACCACAGAGTAGCCCATTTCACATTAACACAATATAGGAAATCACAACCTAATTACAATAAACCACTGAAGCATCCATATAGTCCTCTTAGACATCCTCTCCTTCATGGGGACATTCATCCCAACCCAGGACCATATAACAACACCCTAACAAACCCCTCCCCCTTCACTCCCTTTACAACCACAAATTTTCTACTCATAGCTCATCTCAATATAAGGATTGTTAATAAAGTAAGCCAACTACATGCTCTACTAGATACTCACTCCTTTGATATCTTATGCTTAACTGAAACCTGGCTTAAACCTGTTACAAAAGACAGTGAAATACTCCCACCTGGTTACAATATCTTAAGGTTAGACTGAACTACCAAAAAGGGTGGTGGACTAGCAATACTGCACAAATCTCATGTACAGGTCACGTCCATACTAATACAACCACCTCTAGAAACTAATATGGAGATTCTTATCTCCAAGCTCCAGCTGAATACTACTAAATCTATATACATAATATGCTCCTATCTACCCTCAGGAAATAACATTAGCATCTTAGAAAGTATCCTCTGCTGGCTTTCACCATCCTTCCCCTCAAGAAACCGTTGTACTCGGCGATTTTAATATAGATTGGAACACCTGTACCACTCTAGAACCCAAAACCCGTATAAACCTCTATGGCTTCTCACAAACTATTACTACCCCCACCAGAATCCATAAACCCAGCTGCAAAGAAAGTATATTAGACTGGATCTTAATTAACAGCCACCCTCTCTCTTACAAAGTAGGTATCCTTCCTGATGATATTATTGACCATTCACTAACCTATCTATCTAGACAAAAATCCTTTATCCCAAATCAAACTACCTTTAAAATCACCCGTAACAGAAAACATTTTGATCCAGCCAAATTTCGGGCTGAACTTCAAGCCTGTGACTGGACACCCTTAAGGCATCTGCCAATTGATGAAGCAGTATCCCATTGTAACTCCAAATTCCTACAAATTTTAGAATACCACGCCCCCTCACACTCTATAAGAACTAGATGCAAAGCAGCCCCATGGCTCACTAAAGAAACCAGACAACAAATCCTACAAAGAAATAAAATCTGGCCCAAATGGAGAAGCACTAAAGACCCAATTGATCAGCAGTACTTTAGACAGCTAAGAAATGCCACCAAAAAATCAATACTTCAGGATAAAAAAAAACTATTTCTTTAAACTCCAACAAAATCACCATAATCAACCCCAAAGTTTCTGGTCAGGCATAAATAAACTTTTACATCCAGGCCACTCCAAAACACCTACCCCATCTGGTCTCTCCCAAAACTCTCCAAACCAGATTGCTGATGCTTTCAATACCTTTTTTACTGTAGCTGTCCAATCTCTAGCTAACAACTTACCACCTGTTAACCCTACCCACTTATCCTCCCCAACTACCATACCACCTACCTTTCACTTAAAACCTATTCCTACAGCCCTCATCTATACTCTACTTCATAAACTTAAACCTTGTACTCCCTCAGCTGATCTCCTACCACCTGAATACCTTCAAACTGCAGCAAAAGTTCTTGCCTATCCCATTTCTATTCTAATCAATAGAACTATAACTGAAGGCTCCATTCCCTCACTCTGGAAAATCTCTCACATAATCCCACTTCACAAAGGAGGGAACTCAACTGAACTCTCTAACTTTCGGCCCATAGCCCTACTGTCACCACTAGGCAAAATTATGGAAAAATGTATCCATCAACAATTTTTTGACCACATTCTCAAATATAACCTTCTAGCTGACTGTCAACATGGTTTTAGACCATTCCACAGTACCACCACTGCTCTGCTATCCTTTACAGACTGCATTAATAAACATTGCAACAATAACATGCTCTCCTCTGTTCATTGACCTCTCTAAAGCTTTTGATATGGTCAACCATCAAATACTACTCAACATACTCAACTCATTCTCACTTGACACACAGGCATTACAATAGTTCAAATCCTATATGCACAATAGACAGCAGGCTGTCCTTTGGGATAATAACCTATCCAAACAGCTCCCTATTACCCTTGGTGTCCCTCAGGGCCCTATCCTAGGACCTCTACTCTTCTCCATATTCATTAACGACGTTTCTACTAATTTACCTCTGCCTACCAGCATACAATATGCAGATGACTCCACTTTGATTTGTAAAACATCCACTTCATCTGAACTCCAGTCCATCACCCAAACAGTATTTAACCAAGTAGAACACTGGTTCCAACATCGTCACCTCCTCCTTAATGCCAAAAAAACAAACTATTACTATTTACTCCAACTATTAAATCCACCCCAATAGATTTCTCTATTACATCCATCAATGGTACAATCATAGCTCCTGACCCAACTACAAAACTCTTAGGTGTATTGATTGACCACAACCTCAACTTTGACTCACATATTAATGCCACTATTAAAACTGTAAACAGAAAACTTGGATCCTTATATAAGATAAAACCTTTTCTCACCCCAGAAGCCAGAACTACTATTGCCCAGACCCACCTGATCTCCACCCTTTTCTATGCCTCACCAGTTTATACTAATCTTTCCAAAAGCAACCTAAACAAATTGTCCACTTCTTATAACAATATTGCCAGGTTTGCTATTGGGTCCTCATTTAGAACTCATCACTGTCTAAATCTCAAACTTCTAGGATGGCTTGAACTCAATAACCAGCTAGAATTTCAACAACTCTCCATTACCCATAAAATTCTGTACCAGCCTAGTAATACTCCTATTCTCATTAGCATCATCTCCCCCTACACAAACCTTACTAACCTTCGCTCAGCAAATAAACTATTGGTTACCATCCAGAAATCCCACAACAAGGCCGGTGATTCTCTTTTCTCTAATACAGTGGGGAAGATTTGGAGCAAGCTTCCCACTAAACTTACATCTCTCTCAACATTACCACTCTTTAAAAAGCAACTAAAGATTCAACTAAAAACACAGTGGCTCTGTCATTGTACTAACCCTGACTACCCCCCCCCCCCAATACAACATTATTCTATAACTCTCCTCCAATAACCCATGTTGCAGTATTAGCAAATTCATCCCTCACCCCCTTCTTAGTATCTTATTTCCCAAGATGCTATCACTGAGTATGCTACTAACAACCTTTGCCTTCTTCAGTAAGCTCTTATCTTTCCACCTTGTATTTTAACCAATCTATTTCTTTCACTATGACTGTAATTACTTCTTCATGTACATACAGTCAATAATTCTCTCACTTCTCAGTGTTATACACTTTTTCATAACCAATTTACATCTTTATAAAGGCACATTCATACCCAATATACTAATGCTGAATATATATATCTTTCCCTTGGTAATAATACTGTATTTTACCTTATTAAACTTAGTAGTCACAATCTATATATTTTTAGTACTGTATAACTCAAGTTGATGAAGAAATTCTTCAAGTATATGTACTTTATATATTGCATGGACTTTTGTTTGTTTGTCTTGATTTATTTAGTTTAAAGTAGAGCTTATCTCCCCGGGCCTCTACTGAAAATGGACATGTATCCAGTTAGACTAGCACAGTCAACAAATGTAAAATAAAAATAAATAAATAAAATATACACTGTTGGAGATGTTTGTAAGAATGCAATGCTGATTCAATACATGCTTTTATTATTTGTCCTTCTCTAGGTCCATTTTGGTGGAATATTGATAATTTTTTTGAAAGCTTTATTCTCTGACCCATTTTCCTTATCCAAGTCATTAATCCTATTTAATGTAAATGATGGACATGAGTTGAAAAAAAGATAATCTCATTCTGCTATGGACTATTCTTGTGGTAGCAAGGAAAAGTATTACCAGAAAATGGAAATCAACTACATCACCATTTTCTAAAGACTTCTTATCCTTCTTAAAATAAACTGCCTTAAGAGACACTAAAGTCAAATAATTCGGGATTCATGCTATAATCCTTGTAAAACAATTCAGGATTCATGCTAAACCATTTAACAATAACCCTTGGACAAAAGTGATGTCTCTTATTGACTTTTTTCAACAAAATCTTTCCTCTGATGATTAAAAAAAAGAAAAGAAGAATCTTTTTTGAAACTTTAATATTGTCATCCATTGAGTTCATGCTTTGTATATATTGTACATAGTATGAGTATGTCCATCCTTTATGTATTTATTCTTTCATCATTATCATTATATTATTATAATAACTGAATATTTATTATCTCTTCATGAAAAAGAACAATAGCATTTTTTGAGCAAAAAAAGAAGAAGAAGAGCTAAACAACCTCTCGGCTTCATCACCTCTTCTTTTTGGACAAGCTCTCTGACACTCAGTTCAATCTTCTTCTTTTGGCTTTTCCTGGTTAGGGGTCACCACAATGGATCACCTGTCTGCTCATGATTAGCAGTGGCATTTTACAGTGTTCAGTTGCCAGCCCAGTGCCCAACCTTCCACATAAGGCGCACACATGCATGCACTCACGCCTAGGGCCAATTTAGAGTGTCCAATCCACCTACAGCATGTCTTTGGGAGGAAACCGGAGCACCCAGAGGAAACCCACATGACGACAGTGAGTACATACAGACTCCACACAGGAGGCACCCCGGCTGAGGATCGAACCAGAGAACATCTTGCTGTGAGGTGGCAATGCTAACCGCTGCACCACTGTGGCCCCCCAATAATCAGGCCTAACATGCAACGTTAATCGCTGCACCACTGTGGCCCCCCAATAATCAGGCCTAACACACTGAAAAATATTAATGCTCTCGCTGCGCAGCAGTGGCATGGTATTTGCAAGTTGTGAGCTTCAACCATTGGATCCAGTGGTGTTCTAGTATAAATGTTGTTTACTCCTTTCCATAAACAACTTTCTCAGCAGTGTTTATAGCTCTGAGGTCGACTGCTGGAAAAAGAGCTTCTTCATGTCTTTTTATCAGTTTATCTCACATTCCTCACAAAAGCATGCAATGTGGTTCTTTACATACCTTAAAAACATAAATTCACCAGAACACAATGCAAGAAGTTCATAGAAATGGTACATGTGGGGAATATGATTTCCTAGACATGTGATTAGATATGGCATGAACTGTTTATGAAGATGTTATTTTTGTTTTCAGGTTTACAGTTCCAACAGTGGTATAGTACAAATCTGTAAAAATCACTTTATGCTAATTTACAGTGAGATTTACTTCTGACAATGTGCCAGTGCAGTTCATGAATATTAAATTCTAACCATAGTGTAGAGCACATGTAAAGGATTTGCAACAATTTATTCTGTGCAACAAGGTACACATAGTGGAATGCAAATGAGCATTCCACAGTGTTATAACAGACTTGCTTCTGTTTCTTAAAGAAAGGAGACAGAGTAGAGATGTTCCTGATGCATACAATAACATAGCAATACAGCAAGGCAATGTGCCCTCATTAGCTCGGAGTCACATTTGCAGCTCCCTGTCAGGTGCATTTCTTTGGTGGTGTTGAGACATAAGATGATAATAGAGTACTGATAGGCAATATGCACAATAACAACACAGAAGAATATGCATTGGCAACTGTCACCAGATATCATTAAATGAAAAGGAAAACTCTGACCCACAAATTGACAACTAAAGCAAAAATACTCTTAGTTATGATGACAGAAGGGCATAATCAACCTTGCATTGTAACACTAGTATGAGCACATGTACACTGCACTCCACCATATTATGTGTAAGTGCAGTGTGGCTTCAGAAGCAGATGCATATTGCATTCCAACATAAAACACAGTATCAAATTGAAAGTGCATTGTGATTCAAGTCCATTGTACACATCTTTTTATATTACTTACTGTGCAATTAACCACACTTGGCTCCATGGGAAAGTGGGATTAAACCCTGTCTCTGCCTATACATTGTAGGCTTGAATATTGGCTCTGGCACAGGAAGACTTGGCTGGGGTGATTTGGAGGACTGATGTGGTAATTGCCTCTCTCTCTCTCTCTCACCATGTAAATTGCTGTAGATGTGTGTCCATGTGAATGTTTTGCCCCTGACACCTGGCACAGGCCATAAGTGGGGTAGAGGCACTTATCTAAAAAGGAACAAATTCTTCTGAAGGATTACATCACATGTGGAAGTGGATGAAATGCCCTCACAATGGCTTACTGTATTCCCACTATGTAGGTCACCTCAAGCATGTTAAAAGAAAATGTAAGGCTAAAGTAAAAACTTTCTAATGGCTGCTCAGATGACAGTTTCCCATGGTCACACTCTCACCTTCCTTGCACAAAATGAAATGATGATATATGATGTGATAAACAGCTCTGACAATCAGCATGTGTGCAGGAGCAAAATAAATATACAAAAATTTCACAATGACCACGCCACAAAGAAAAGACATACCTGTAACATGCTAAGGAAGAAGAGCATATGTGGTGTGTGTGTGTGTGTGTGTGTGTGTGTGTGTGTGTTTAATGTGCACCAAACTTGCAATGAGATGTGCCACACATGATGAAATCAACATTCCTGTAACAGCAGCTGCATGTACTTAGTTATACTACATATGTCCATGTGGTAGCACACCGACATGTGATGTATGGCTGTCAATGTGCTGTCCATCTGCAGCACACAGTAGACGTAATTAGTGTGTAGTAAAAGAAATCCGTAGTCCTTCTTTCAAGAGCTCAACTGTTCTTGGAGTGGTTATGTTAGAAGTGCTAGTGATATCACATGTTCATCATCTACAGCATTCATGCACACACCAATATATTATGTGTATTGACCATGCCTTGCAATCAGTGCTGCATGATGTATGCATGGATGTGCTTCAAACTCAAGCACATGAAAAGGACTGACATAGTGTAGGTAGACAAAATTACAGAACGTTCACAGGAATGTTAGGCTACTAATTATGGACAGACATCATAAAAGAGGTGGACAGAAGGGGATAGGAGGTGGCGAGGGCACACTACATGGAAGCATGAAGAAGAGTGATAAAGAAGCTGATGCAGGCAAGATACTGGCTGAGTCTGAGGTTTCAGAATGCTTAATAAGTGTTAAAAGTTTCCCAGGTATAAAGTAGAAAAGAAGATATGGAAAGACATGTCCCTTCTGAAGAAACATAGGAGGGAATTCAGAATAGACTGGAAAAGAACAGTAGTACATACTTCACTCCTTAGAAAACAAAGCAAAGGTGGAATGCCTTGCTTGGAGAGAGGTAAGACAGAACTGAGAAAACAGTGTAGAGTCAACAGGATAAAAGGAGTGTAAAATGAAGTTTCTTTTCAAAAAGAAAAATAAAGCGCAAAGGAAAAATGTAATTCCTCATAGGGTATGGAGTAATTCAACAAATGTGCAGACATGTCCCCTGCCAGAGGTTTCAGAAGACCACTGACAATTATAGGTTCACTGAAGAGTGGAAGATAGAAAATGTTGTGCCCACAGACAGGATTAATAAAAGAGAAAATCCACAAACCTGCAGCCCAATAAATTTAATGGTATAAACAGGAAAGTCATGAGAAGAATCTAGAGAGAAAGCCTGTTTGCTTTCACAGATGAAAATAATCTCCAAGGTAACAACTAATGCATACATGGCCAGAAGAAGATGTCAACCAAACCTGAGTCACATGTATGACTAAATTTCAGGAAATATTCATGGAACCCCTCACAAATTATCATAAGCTGCTCCAAATGTCTTTCCTTTTCCACCAAATCTACCAGACCCGACTTGACATCCCGCAGACTAACTCCAGCCTTGTTCAGGAGCAGTATAGAGTTTCAGAAGGCCTAAAGTAGCATCATGCAGCTCTTTAGGAGTTTTTCCACTAAGGTTTAATCACTGCTCCCATGTGCATTCATGCAGTCCATGGGGTGGCATACATGGAGCTTGGGGTATATCATGTATGCCTCCAATGAGTGATTCAGCAAAAGCCCATCCCCTTTTCAGACAGTACTCTCCGGGCATCTGCAGCCTTGACCAGGGATCAGCTGCAGTGTTATGCCAGACCAGATTGCAAGCCTTCCTCCCCTGAAGGATGACACCCTCTGTGACTCTGCTGTCAGTCAACAGAGCCATCAATCAAATTCATGTTGCCTGGGCTGTAGTCAAATAAAAGCATCTTACTGTTGTATAGTTGAATGATATGACTCAGAGATCTCTAGAAATTATGCTAGGGATAATAATTTCCATCATACCTAGAATGCCCTTTTTTGTACTTCAACATCACTAGCTCTGACTGAACAAAACTACTCTGACATTATATGTCTAAGCTGTACACTTTTGAGAATATGACATGCTGCTAGTGAAACTTTGCAAAAACATAATTCTGTGTTTGGGTTCATAGGTTACAGGAGGCTACTAGGCTAGTGGCCCTAGAGCCTTTACAAGCCTAGCCATGTTAATCTCATGTATCATTTGTTTTTTTTGGGTAGTTTGCAAAACGGATTTATGAACAGACTGGGTCAGTGGTCAACACCAGCTATCCTTGTCTATGAGGGACATGGATACCACCCCAGGGTCATAGTTGCAGTCTCCTATCCATCCAATTATCTAGGTTGCATTTGAATAGGGTCAGTGAGAAGCTCTGTTTTATGTGAATGGAAAGTCTATTCCAGCGAAATAACAGTCTCTGGAAGACATATCTGTCAATCTAGCATGTGCTGTTAATGTCACAGGCTAGGTTGACAACCCTAGAGCAACTGACTCCAGTGCTATTTGACTTGCTGATGTGCAGTATTTCCATTAGGGCAGGGTTAGAGATTGCCTTATAGACCAGGCACAAGTCTCCCCTCAGCAGCCTATAAAATAACAGAGTAAAGTGACAGGGGTTTCAGCCTCTCCACGTAGGTCATAGTTTGGGGTCCCTGTATTTTCTTAGAGAGAAACCTCTGAGGTCTCTCCATCTGCTGCAGGGGTCTGGTGAGATACATGCAAAAGGCTGCATCATACTCTTAGTGGTCTGATGAGGGTCAAGTACAGTGGAGTTATAACATCCCTTAACCTGGATGCTTTCCCTTGCTTATGAGATGCACTGCACAGAAGGCTTTCCTTATCACTGTGGAAACTTGGTGGTCAAAGTTTAGATTACTATCAGCCTGTGATCCCAAGTCTCAGACACTAGGTTGGAACTCAGGAGGGTACTGTCAATATTGTAACTTGTAGGGAATTCCATTTTGCCAAAGGGAATAATTCATCTGTTTGCATTTAGCTTTAGACCATGGTTTTGGCACCAATCATTTGTTTGTGTTACCCTTCTTGTAATATGTTGACATCACTGGGGGACTCGATGATTGCTCCCAGTCTGCAATCATCAGCAAACTTGGCGAGCCAAAGGCCTTCAACTTTGGCCTGGACTTCTGAGAAATAGATGCCAAATAGTAAGCAACCTAGCACAGACCCCTGTGGTACTCCACTGGTGATGGGTCTACTGGTGGAGGTGGAGTCACCAATTCTGACAGAATGTGTTCTGTCACTGAGCCAATTGGCTACCCATCTAGAAACATAAAGGTTAATCTCTATCAGGGAGAGTTTCTCAATGATGCCAGAGTAGGGAATTGTGTCAAAAGCCTTGGCAAGGATGAGAAAGGCTGTTGCACAGTCTTACTGTCATCCATGGTTTTGGTGAAATTCTCAAAGAAGTCTACCAGGTTTAATAAGCATAATCTATCCTTAACAAAGCCAAACTGGGTTGGGTCCAATATTTGGAGGTCTCCTATGTCCTTGTTGATAAAGTCCATGATAATACTTTCGATGGCCTTGCAGATGAGGTTGGTTAGACATATGGGTCTGTAGTTCCCAGGGTCAGTTGATGGCCCCCCTTTGTGCAGGGGAATTACTGTTAATGTTCTCTATTCTGCAGGAACATAGCCAGTTCTCAAGCTGTGATTAAAGAGAAAGCTAAGTGGATCCACTAGGGCTTTTTTAATTTTTTTTAGTAAACAACCTGGGATATTATCTGGTCCCATTGAGGCTGTGTTTTTGGCCTTTGTGAGTGCAGATATGACCAGTTTTCTAGAGATACTAGGCAGAGGGCTGGTGTGAGGTATGCTTTGGGATATGGTAGGTGGGGATAGGAGGGGAGGGGTGAAGTTTGCACTGAATCTCTCAGCTAGAAGGTTGGTGATATATTCCAGTGTAATATGAGTGACCCCATCTACAATCAGTTTGGTACATAGCTAGGCATTCCTTTGTAGACTTTGGATGTAATTAAAGAATGTCTTATGATTATCCTTGGCTAGATATGTGATTTTAGTTTCTTAATTTGCTTTAGAAGACTTTACAAGATTTCTAATTTTCTTGTTTAGTCTTAGGAGAGAACTCTTCTTCTGCAGAATGATATCCCTCTTGCTTTTGGACAACAGTTTCTTCCTCTTGTTATATAATCTGTTTATACTTTAGGTTCCCCTACTGTGGCTTGTTTTTATGGGAAGACCAGGTTTTGAACTGGTCAGGTACAGCAGAGTCTATGCAGTCGCTTATGTCTCTGCACAGGGTATTTGTGTATACTTCTGCATAGTGATCATTGATATCTGCAACTGTGGGTAGAATGAAGTTTTTTATACTATCAATTAATAGGCTGTAGTTAGCTTTGGTAATGTTTATTATAATGTTTGTCCCTGTGAGGGTGTCATTTCCAACAGTTACTTCAAATGAGTCTTACTTGTGGTCTGATCTAACCAGGGAGAGCAGCATACATGTACTATGTGCAGAACATTAGAGTCCCTAGTGGGGGTGCAGGCTATTTGTTCCAGAGCATTCGTGTTAAGAAACTTTTTGGTCAGTGTGATTTTGCTAGTGTATATCCCCCAGTCTATGGAAGGATAGCTGAAATCTCCCATAACTAAGGTGTTGGGCTGTATGGCAAGGGATTCCAGTAAATCAAGGTAGGCATTATCCATATCCTGGTTCATGGTAGAGGATCTATAGCTCGGAATGATGTGGTATGGTACTTTCCCAGTAATTAATTGGACATGGAGTAGTTTGAGAGAGTCATGCTGTTTAACCAGTCTTGAAGTGTATTTGGTCTTTTTGAAGATGGATACACCTCCACCTTTGGTTCCTTCATGCTCATTTTGAGGTCTGAATGTGTGGAAGGCATTGTAGCCTTGAATGGCCAGGGTGCTCTCAGCAGCCTTGAATCATGCCTCAGTAACTGCACAGATGTCAGCATCCTCCAAGGTGAGGAGTGCTTCGAAGGAGTGCAATTTCATGTTTAAAGGCATAGTATTAAGCAACACAACCCTGAGTTTGTCTCAATTTTAATTTTGTTACATTGGAAAATGTGTTGTTTTGACATTGCCTAAAAATGGCACTCTGGGGGAGGAAAGGACCTTTACCAGTATCTGAAAGCCTAGGTGGGACAGGTGCAGACTATCTCTAGCTAATCAGCGAGTTCTGTCTACCATATCCTCCCAGGCTGACAAATACTGGATCCCCCTGGACTGACACCAGAAGTTGATGCAATTGTTAACATCAACCAATTTTTTGTTTATATTGTGGAATCATCCTGTGTGAGGGTAGGATACTGCTTAGGGCTAGAGACATACCTGTCTGGGACACATAATCAGAGAGTTCCGTCATGTCTCTCTTCATGTAGTCCAGAGAGGTAAGTCTCAAGTCATTCACTCCAGCATGGACTATGACTGAGTCATAGCATATATGTTGTTGAGTGACTTGAGTGCATGTGTGATTTGTCAGATCCTGGCACCTGACCATGACCTTCCCCTTGTCCAGCCTGTTGAGGGAGACATTTGTGTGACTCACTATAGAGTAGACTATGACCAAAATATTTGAAGTGTTTTGCCTCAGGTGCTTATTTGTTGAGACGTGTGTGTGTGTGTGTGTGTGTGTGTGTGTGTGTGTGTGTGTGTGTGTGTGTGTGTGTGTGTGTGTGTATGTGTGTTGATATGTGTAGTGGTTTCTTTTTGCTGACTAGTGAGTTTGGGTGGTATGCATTTCGGAGGTCTCTGTTCTTTTGGTAGGCTTTTAGTGAGTACCTCCACATATGTGGGTTTATGTGTTGTGACTTTATTTTGTGTGAGAGGTGAGGTTTCTATGAGAGGTGAAGCATGTGTGCTGACAACCTGTTCGATATCCAGTTTGTTTTTACATGACTCCATTCCACTGTGCATTTGCATCTCTCACACAGGGTGTCCGTTTGCTTTAGGAGTAAATGGTGTTCAGTATACATGAAGCAATTGCTGCATTGCCTCAAGATGCCCATATCAATCATGCTGGCAGGAGAAATGATGGGAAACTGCCCATCCATTGTGTCAGGATTTTTCTGAATGGGTATTTGGGAAGGAAGTGAGTTAGCTGGACTTAGTCACAAACAGCAAGAATGAAACGGTAATTCAATTAAATGGAGTTAACATTTGTTAAACACCTGTTTGTGTTTGTTTGTTTGTTCTGATTTCCTGCCAAGGAGTGTATCATATAACTGATTTAGTTTCTCACCCTCTCTCCCTATTGGTATTCTGTTCTTATACTTGGTTGCTTTACAGTTGCCCTCCCCTACTGTAAATTTCATCTGGGGCACTCCTCACAGTCTAATGTCATTAGCTCATTCTACTTAATGCAGAGAGAACATTTGAGAAAGCCAACCCACCTAGTTTCTTAACCTTGAATTATCTTCTGCTTCTCCTTTCCCCCTTTCCAGTTTACTAACAAAAAAAAAAAAAACAATTCTAAGCGTGTTTCCTGCCTTTCCTGTAACTGGTCTAGTCCAGATACAGATTTGCTGTATCCAGGACTGTTTGTAAGCTTCTGAGCCCCCCAAGCCTTTCTGTGTTGGAGGGAAGCCTTCTAGCTTGTCAGTGGAGTGGTAAGCACTAGCAAGCCTATCTACCACAAGAGGAGTGATTTCTGTCCCAGAAATTGTAGTATATTGGCCATTTGGGCAGTTTTTCCATCTCTTTCAACTTTCTGGTTTAAAAGCTTGTGTTTGCGCTTTTCCCACCTTTCCTGTGACTAGACTAGTCCAGATGCAGATTTGCTGTATCCAGGACTGTATATAAGCTTTTGAGCCCACCAAGCCTTTCTGTGTTGGAGGGAAGCCTTCTAGCTTATCAGTGGGAGGGGTAAGCACTATGTAGCCTATCTACCACAAGAGGAGTGGTTTCTGGCCCAGAAATTGTAGTTTATTGGCAATTTGGGCAGTTTTTCTATATCTTTCAACTTTCTGGTTTAAAAGCCCACATTTGTGCTTGTTTCCCACCTTCCCCTGTAACTAGTCTAGTCCAAATACATATTTACTGTATCCAGGACAGTTTGTAAGCTTCTGAGCTGAGACAAAGTCTGCTCTTCAATTTTTCCTCTCCTGCACTTTTACTAGCTTATTAGTCTAGCACTTTACCAGACTTCTTGTAGCAATTATTGTAGCACACAAAAGTGCTACCAGCACTAAACGTTCTACAAGAAAACAGCTCTAGTACTTATTATTAATGCCTACCCCTCTAGGCATGTCTAAAGGTCAGTTCCCTGTGCATTCTCCTATTAACCTTGTGAAGTAGGGTATCCTGAGGCAATGTAGCAACTGCCTCAAGTACACTGACAAACCTCTCCTCTTACCTCCCAACACTCAGACTTGCAAGAGATGCACTTATATATCCAAACTGGAAGCCATGCACTCTCTAGCCAAGACTGGAATAGCTAGTCAAGAGGAGAAGGTCAACACCTGCACCGCACCACATGGAACACATAGCCCTCCAGAACACACACCAGCACTGCCTTCACATAAAAACACAAACCACACACCCATCTTCGTGGTGGCTCTCAAAAATCTACCCAAACAGCAGAGACCTCCAAGGCAGAAATGCATTCAACCACCACAACACAACACTAATCATGAGACACATAACTCTCCTAAACAGCATGCCACTCAACCAAAGCCCCAGGCAAAACAGCATGCCAAACACACTAGTTATAGGTGACTCGATAGTGAGGAAGACTGATGTCCCACTCACTAGGTTCAGTAAGGAGAACGTAACAATCAGCTGCTTGTCAGGTGCCAGGATCCACCACATAATGCACGCACTCAGGTCCCTCAGCAACAGGTACAAATATGACTCTGTCATTGTACATGTGGGTGTGAATGACCTGAGATGTACCTCCCTGGACTACAAGAAAAGAGACATGGAAGAGCTTGCGGATTATGTAGCCCAGGCGGGTATGACCCTTACCCTGAGCAGAATCCTACCATCACCCAGAATGATACTACAGTGCAAAATGCAGAAAATGATTGATTTCAACAATTAGCTAAGTTTCTGGTGTCATTCTAAAGGGATCTAATATCTGTCTGCCTGGGATGACATGATTGACAGACCTCTATGCTTTGCTAGAGATGGCCTGCATGTGTCACCCCTGGGCTTCCAGACACTGGCCAAGGCTCTTGACACCACTATAGTGCCTTTTTAGGTGGTTTTCCAAAGACCAAATTACCACCATAACAGCTACAAACAAATGCAATCTGAGGGTCATGCTGCTCAATGCTAGAAGTCTAAATCACAAAATGCACTCACTCGAAGCACACCTTAAAATGGAGAACATCGACATTTATACCTTAACAGAGACCCGGTTCAAGGCAGCAGAAAGCACACCTGCACTATCAGGCTATAACTCATTCCACACCTTTCAGCCCCAGAACTTGGACTGAAGCTCCAAAGGTGGTGGTCTTCCCATATTCATAAAGGATGCACACACCTCCAGACTAGTAGCCCAACATAACTCATCTGAGATACTTCAGGTGCAGCTAACATTGGGTAAGACAGCAATTCAGGTCATAGCCTGCTATAGGTCCCCAACCATGTCCCAAGACTCACAATCCACGTTCCTAAGCACCCTGGAGAATATTAGGGTCCAACCTAACACTCTCATACTTGGCGACCTCAACTACCCCTCCATTAAATGGGAAAACTACTCATGTACCAATACACTCGCCCACCATTTCCAGGAATTCATTAATTCCAATACCCTTTACCAGCTCATTTTGATCCCCACTAGAGGTGGCAACATCCTTAACCTGGTTATTACTAAGGGTCACCATTGCTCTACACCAATAGTCAACTCCTTCTTGGTTAGATCCAACCACAAACTAATCACCTTGGAAGTCCACACCCCCCCCCCCCGCAAAGATAACCACCATGAAAAACTTCTCCAAAGCTAACTTTAGGTTCCTAAAAACACAGGTGGCTAATTTCATGGCACCCATGTAAATAGAGATCAGTTGCATGACTGCCGAATCATACACCAATGCACTGTACAAACACGTACACAAATGCATGGATCTCGCCATACCCAACAGAACCAAGACACTCTCCTCCAAAAAAAGAAGCTAATCTAGTGGTCCTTTGCCATAAACAAACTGTACAACAGAAGGAGGAAACTGATGTGGAATAAGGTGAAGTCTCAAGACTGGAAAAACTCCCTTAACCTCAACAAAAAGTTGAGATTCCTCATCAAATCCTCTAAAGCTAGCTACGAAAACAGAATTGCAGCAGATAGTAAAGAAAACCACAAGGCCTTCTATAGTTATGTAAAGAATCTCCACAGCAATACCCAGATTTGTTCTGAGCTACTGCACAATGGTACCTCCTATACCATGCAAACAGATATTGCCAATATACTGGCCAACAGATTCAGTGCCAACTTTATCCCTCCCCCCCCCCCCACCAAGGGACCAGTCACAATACCAGTAGATTGCCAGGCACTCAGTATTACTGCTGCACAGATTAAAACAGCACTGTCCAAGGCCAAAAATACAGCTTCTATGGGACCTGACTGTGTTCTACATGAACTACAGAGTGAACTGGCACCTCACCTGTGTGCCTTGTTCAATCATAGCCTCACCTCAGGCTTTGCCCCTACCAAATGTTCCACTGCTACAGTCATCCCTCTCCACAAAGGAGGAGTGATGACAGACCCTGGAAACTATCGCCCCATTAGCCTGATGAGTCTGATATGCAAAGCTATGGAACACATCATCATGGACCTAATAAACAAGGATATAGGGAATCTCCAAACTCTGGATCCCACAGAGTTTGTTTTTGTGAAGGGTAGATCATGCCTGCTCAACTTCTTTGACTTCTTTGAGTCAGTCACCAGAGCTGTGGATGAAGGCAAGGTAGGTCATACAGCCTACCTTGATCTGGCCAAGGCCACTGATACCATTCCCCACTCAGGAATCATAGAAAAACTCACTAAGCTAGGCATCAACCCCTATATCACTAGGTGGGTTGCAAACTGGCTCACAGGTAGAACCCACAGTGTGAAAGTAGCTGACTCGAAGTCAGACTGCCAACCAGTCACAAGTGGAGTTCCACAGGGTTCGGTCCTGGGTCCTCTCCTGTTTGGTATCTACTTCTCTGAAGTCCAGGCCAACACAAAGGGACTATGGCTGACAAAGTGATTAGATGATTGCTAGTTGGGAGCTATTATTAACTCCCCGAGTGATGTTGACATCCCATAGAAAGGCCTCACTGAGACCAATGACTCATGTCAGAACCAAGGCCTTAAGCTCAATGCCAAAAAATGCGTCATCATCCCCTTTGGGAAAAACTCGGTTCCCATGAATTACCATATCGATGGTAGCCAATGAAAGCTCCAGCAAAGCTAGAACTTCCACTGAGTGACCTCTGTGCTAATGAGGTCATAACAAGGCTAAAATATGCATATCCACAGCTAGTGGGGTTTGGCTTTATTGGCCTGAAATTGTCTATTAAAATGAGGAAACAAGTCATGGGCATTCAGAATCGCCAATTAGCTGAAACATCTGATGTTCATAAGGATCATTTGTATATATCCCATGTGCCTCTGATACAAGAGGTTTGGGAGGTCACTCAGTGGAAGTTCTAGCTTTGCTGGAGTTTTCATTTTGTTTTTACTGATTGGTTTTTCAGTGACCTTCTCACTCATTGTTTTAGTATGTTGTTTGGGATATCTTTGCAGTGACTCTAATGATAATGGACAACAGCTGAGTATAACAACCCTGTGTGTCTAATGCTTAGTAAATACTCTGCTTGTGCTGTGTTGCTGAGGGCATAACAAGGCTGAAATATGCATATCCACAGGGAGTGGGTTTTGGCTTTATTGGCCTGAAATTGTCCATTAAAATTATGAAACAAATCATAGGCATTCAGAATCGCCAATTAGCTGTAACACTTGATGTTCATATGGATCATTTGTATATATCCTATGTGCCTCTGATACAAGAGATTTGGGAGATCACTCGATGGAAGTTCTAGCTTTGCTGGAGTTTTCATTTTGTTTTTACTGATTCTCCATATCTCTTTCAGATGTCTCTCTCAGAGTAAGCATTTGCATGCAGACCAAAACTGTTTTGAATACAGGCACAATTGCACTTAGAAAAAAAATATGTTAAGGGCCGCTACTCCTGTTATTATGCTGTAGGTGCAACAGACTTTACATCAGGGTGCTACTGCCAGACCTCAGGCAAGAAGAGTGGTGTTTAGACCCCATTTAACTTATCCTCGACTGACTGAAATAAACAGAAATTGTTGAGACATACAAAGTGGACAGGGAAATGCTGGAGGAAATATGAAACTATGCTGCCCCCTCCTCGGGCCACAGGGAAATCATGGAGAACCCATCCCAGTTGAACAAGAGTATGTGTAGCATTATGTATACTACCTACTGGTACTTTCCAGAGACACAAAGGGAATATATATACAGTTATAACAGGCATCAGCCTACAAAATATTGTATCAGATTTTAAATTCAATGCTACTACATGCAAGGGAGCATATCTGTTTCCCATAAACTCCAAAGGAGACAGCATGGACCATGCAGGAATGTTATGCAATAGTACACTTCCCTAAAGTTTTGGGGGCCAAAGGTTGCACTCACATAAAAACAAACTCCTTGGAGAATGGGGAAGGAGGTGCTTCAACAGAAAAGGTTTCTACTTATAAAATATCAGGCTGTCTATAATGCCCAAATATTCATCTACGATGTCTGTACAGGTAACCCAGGCTCATTCATATGTCACATCTGTGAGCTGTACAACAGGTTCACTACGGGTGACATTCTTCAAGTGCATCTAGTGGAGGATGCAAGTTATGCACTGGAGCTCTAGCTCATGACACCTATGAGAAACCCACACAACCATACCGAGCAAGGATACAATGAGGCCTAAGCAACAAACTAGGAATATCATATAAGGTGTGTTTGGTTTGCTTAAATCAAGGTTCTGGTGTCTACACACATCAGGAGGTACACTGCAGTATGGCACAGACACCTGTGTCTAAATACATATACTGCGTGCCATGTTATACAATATAATTCTCAGGAAACAGCTTCAGTAAGGACAGCAAGGGGGCAGGACCCAAGTTTTAAGGGTCACAGGCAGGGCCATCATCATCAGCAGCAGCAGCAGCAGATACAGATGAGGTGTCTGAGGGATAACCACCAGTGGTAGATGGTGCTGTCAGATGGAGGCATGCTGAGTATGCACTGGTTCTGGGTAAGAAGCAAAGAATAGCACAAAAATCACTACCTAGGTTAAAGTCTAAGATCCCACATACATGCACATAGGAAACCTGCTGCCTGTCAGACACCATAACCTTTACTTAATCATGTAATGGCAATGTTTTGATAGCATGAGACAAGGACAACCCCCAAAGACACAATTATTACCTGCAGTAATGACAAGGTAAGTGTGCAACCTGTAAAGAAAAAAAAAAAAAAACAAGTTACATAACTGATTATTTTCATATGGTAATATGTTTATGCCCCCTTGTGTCTGAGGTGCACAGTTATGTCAGTAATATCAACCTGTTAGATGTTTGCAACATACTGTTACATTTTAGAACCAATAGCTTCCGTCAAGCATTTCAACTGACCACCATCCATAAAACATGGAACAAGTCAGTTATACCTAATGACAATACTAATGGAAGTATGATGCATTACTGCAATATAGAAGTAATCCATTTACAAACGAGTAGGAGCAATAAATCAAAAACACTCACTCTGTAATACATACTGATAAAGACTAGCATGTGAATAAGCAAGCATCAGCTGCCCACTGTGTGCATCA
Organism: Protopterus annectens; assembly: GCF_019279795.1. NCBI lineage: Eukaryota > Metazoa > Chordata > Ceratodontiformes > Protopteridae > Protopterus > Protopterus annectens. Next base: position 592,944,359 of record NC_056732.1, read on the forward strand.
GACTTATTTGCAACCCTAAGTCACAAAGACATGTGCAAAGGGCAGAGCATAGTCATCATCATTTGCCCAGTGGGGGTAGAGGGGATAAAAGGGAAAGGCTGGCACCAAAGAAGTGAGTGTGTGAGAGTAAGAAACACATGTATCTATCAGAGTATGCAGTGTCCAGGGCCAGTAACCACAGATTTATATCAGTCAACAGTACTGTTTCGATAGTTTGCATGTGTGTGAAAAGGTATGGGCAAATGATATTTTTTCTATGTGTGTGTTTCTGCATGAACACAGTCAAGCAATGTTCTAGCACTACATCATGACATCTTAGATAAGTTTGAGCTGTGCATGGCAGGCTATGCAGTTCAGCATCATCACCCCGACCATGAGAACCACCTCTGCCATGAGATGCACTATTAATTCCATGGCCCTGGCTAGAAGTTGGGGTGCTACCTGAATGCGATCAATATCTGTTTGACAGGCTGTCATCAGGACTACATCCAGAACCGCAACTCAGTGGTCTACCATGTTTGAGTGTGGACACTGCCATTACTGAAGGAGCAGTTAATGTAGTGTCATTGCAGTAGTAAGATCTTGTACAGCCACATCTGCTAACACCAGAATATGGAGCAGCTCCCTGGCTACATTGATGCCTACCCCTCCACAGCCGACATTTCATCACAGAAACTGCACAATCCAGTGTGTCATCCATCCTGTCTAAGGAATTAACCACATGGTTCATAGAGTCACAAATGCCAGAAGGCACATTTATTAGTCACATTATCGCTTCTGAGGCCCAGGTGGAATGTGCCTGCACCTCCTCTGTGGCCCTGCACATATGTCTGGTAGAACCTAATAACATACCAGGTTTATGAGGAAATTGGACCGAAGGCCTCCTCTGAGGACCCCTATCAACCATCCTGTATTGTATTATGCCCTCATAATGGATACCAGGAAATAACCATACTAGCCTGATCAATTATATCAACCTCAACCTGTCCTGTATTAAAGATGTCTGTGTTCTGGGTATGCATATGCATACTGACTGTATGCAAAACATGGGCAGGTGTCAGACTGACCCTCTGCACCTCTAGACTGTGCATGTTCATCACCAAAATCATTTTCAGAGGCTACCAGTATCCCAACATCAGGTGGTAGGAGTTCCACTTTTCTACCCTTAGCATCACCTATGATGACAAGCAAAAAACACAGAAAGCAGAAAATGGAGAATAAAGTCAATCACATATTTTCCTTATAAAAAAGTTATATTAAACTTCTTAATAGATACTAAAGCTTCAAAAAAGCTCCTGTCATATAGACCTGAATCTATTTTATCTACAGTTCTAACAATAAACAAATGTGTGCTTACCATGTGCAGGTGGGCTGGCAGCCTGCAATCCAGAAGTGCCTGCATTAGAAGAATCAAAATGAAAGAAGTCTGCTAAGTATAACAATGCAAATGAAACAAGAAAAGGAGAACAGTCCCCTCCACAAGTGCAGATTAAAAAGATCTGTATAAAAAAAAAGTTAGTGAACAGTTGGCTGCCTCCACCAAACCCCAGCAAACTCCACTCTTTCTGTATAACTGCATTATGACTCACACAGTTACCACTAGCTCTCTCTCTCTCTCTCTATATATATATATATATATATATATTAAATATCTTAGATGTATACATATAAAGATATAACAGTGACACTTGCTTCTTTCATACCTGAAAGGTCAGCTTGTGACACTCTGGATCTGTAGTCCACATCTGCACCAACAACGAGTCTGGTGGAACCATGTGGTGGGCAGTCTTGATCTCTGATAGTGGACAGGAACTCTTCAGTTTCACTTAATGGTAATTCAGTAGAAGGGCCACCTGCATAGCCACCAGTTCCTGGGCAAATTCATCAGCTCTATGGCAGGCAGAGGTTATCATGTAAATTACCTGGTTTCTTATCTGCGAATCCGTGAATAGCTTTTTTTATGCCCTCTGGCTGCATTAAGGTAATTGACCACCTCCTGCCGTATCCTGTTTCAGGCAGTTAGATCACCTCTACCTCTCCCTAACAGGAAAATCTCCATGACAAAGTAAGGCCTGGATAAGGACCTTATTTTCTGCATTACTATATGGTGGCTTACACGGTATAGGTGTCATCTTGAGTGCCATATCCCTGTATGAGATGAAGCAGAAAACAGAGAGGATGGCTGTGGGCTGAATTCTGTATGCATCCAACATGCACACAATTTCTACATGTTAAGAGTTCACTATGACTCCACACAATTTAGCCCCTCCCAATCCACCCCATGTCTGCACCAACCCCCGAACAAAATAAAAAACATATTTAAAACTCAATTATAAGCACAGATCTTTTAACATTTCTGTAATGGAGATAACTCAGGTTTAAACTTTATAATACATTGCTATATTGGCAATAAAATTATAAACGCAGCATTAGAAAAGTAACACCAAACTATTACAAATGCCTTATCCACTGCTGTGGAGTTCAGTGTAGTTGAAATATAAAAGCAGAATTACTGCTAATACAGATGAAAACACCAGTCCTTCCTGCATATTTACAATACAATCATCTGCAAAAAGTGTAAAAACATGACAAACAAAACATAATAACATAGTAAATTAGTCATGAAACTTAACTCTAGAAATGCGTACATGGCTATGGCAAAAGGAAGAGATTAAAGTAAATAAATCTAATATTATACAACTTTTTTTAGCAATGACTGCACTTTACCCTTTAATTTTAAACTAAAGCTTTAATTAAGAAATTGCAACACACCTTGACAATATAGCACTATAGAAAATCGATAAATCTCCTAAATCTAGCAACTGCTTCAAAAAATTCCACCATTACAATACAAGAACAATAGCTATGCAATTACTTTTTATATAGTGCAGAGTCAGCCATGTGAGTATGCAAATGAGTTGTGAAATTATTAGCATTCTTGAATACCGAAAGCTGCATTAAGTGTAAGGAATATGAACATGGTGCAAGGATCTACAAGCTTATATGTACACACTCTAGGAAATGTGAGGATGAGCATTGAGATGTGTCCCCTGTTAATGGCTTGCAGGTGTCTCTGATTACCCTGACTGCAGGAAGAATCAGCTTTCACAGTCTCCCCTCTTTCATAATCACCTAAAAAGTGTGTGACAGGGAGAAGAGACATAACATTACAAATCAGTCTGCAAGTATATTGACTAATTTAGGAGACTGACAGTTCTAACATTCAAATATTGGCTTAATTCACCACAGTTACTCATCCTTAGTTGCAAATGTTTTTCATATTAAAGAGAGTACTACAAGCATTGTTAAATATAACATATAGCAAGAAAATAGAACTTGAGTTGTTATTATGAAAGCATAGTTAAAGACAGGACACACCAGACATAAAGAAAGGGATGCACTTGCAGTGTTTGCAGTCTCTGTTTAATATCATGTGAGTACATTCCTGTGATAACTGTTTGCAATATTTCAGTCATCCAGACATCCACAGTCAAATGTGAAAGTTTAACTTTCATAACTTGTTTCTGTTACATATTCAATGCGACTTGATACCATGTCACATTATCATTGCATCTAAAATCTTAGTCACCTTGATAGTATATATCTTTGTGGCAACTCTAGGAAATAGTGTGAAATGATTGCTATCAATACCCTTGTTTGATGGTTCAAGTCTATACATTTTACTGTTGCAACATAACAAATTTTGTCAGACATGTACATGTAAAGTATTTGATCTGCAATAATTTTTTATGTTTCTTTTTTATGTATATTATTTGCGTGCTGTTTGGCAATACAAAAATTACTTTCATGGCTTAAGAAAAAAGTGAGACAATTAGCTACGCTGCCATAGATAGCTTAAACCAGCCAGGTGCCATTATGTGGCACACAGCACTTTGGATAGTACTCAGGGATGAAAATACACCTTACAGGTTACTTTTACTGTGACACAAGGTGTACACACAGTGAGCTTTTAAGGAGAGGATATCTGATGCATGGTTCAAATCCACTTACATGATACTTTTACAGAGGATTGTCTGAATACATACTTAATCACATTTTGTGATACCATTATGTCATTTAGAAATTAACTGTTGTCACTATTGTTAACAGCATGATTATTAGTTGGTCCACTTTCATATCATTGGTTATTACTACAAGTCTCATAATATGCTCTACAAATTACATATCTGATGTTGCAAGGAGATGTGAGAAGGGAATTTTTTTTTTTATTTGAATGCACTTCTTGCTCTGGTCATTGCTGCATATACCCACCCATTATATTTCCGTTACTTTCTGTAATTTCTCTACCATATATTCCTCTTCTAATGTCTTTTCCTTTTGCTTTCTACTTGGCAGCATGCAAACAGGCTTCACAAACTAAGGACAAATACATGAAAAATTTAGCTTAGGATGTCTTAGGAAGCTGAAGCACACCAGGTGTCATTGTGCACCCCCCCCACACACACATACACACAAACAAAACATGGAGATTACTTACTTCAGTGAATGTACCTTAAAGATGTCAAATTCTTACAAGGTGTAACTGAAGTGAATCAAGATAAATAAGGCACAGGAAGCATAATTTGAATACCGCTTAGACATCATATTGCAATTATTCACAATATGTCATTTTCCCACTTCTTTTTAAGGTCCATTTGCTTTTCACTTGGCAGCTAACAAACAGGCTTCATTACCTAAGAAAAAAGTGAAAAATGCAGTAAGCTGCCTTATACAGCTCAAACACATCTGGTGTTACTGCTGCTCCTAGCTCGAACAGGGCACAATCCACACGGTGATACTGTTAGTATGTCTCTCTCTTACTAACGAATCCAAACACTAATACGAAGGATTTTTCAAAAGCTTTAATCACCAAAGCAGAACTGCTACAAACACAAAATTGCAAGTTGCAAATGAACAACACAGGTTGAGCGCTTTCATCTGTTTATGACAGACTTCTTCAGAACCTACAACAAACAGAAATACATCTACTTTTATACTACTTTTGCCGCCAAATCTATCAATTAATAAACTCATTAACTAACTAATTGAATGCATTCGATAAAACTTCATATGCTAACAATATGTATACAAAATTTCTTTAAAATGCTTAAAACTATATCTGAATTAATAATGCATACTTAGTATGTATTGCCCTTAGCATAAATTCAATTAACAATGAAAATAGCATTGTGTTATAACAAAAAACATAAATATAAATAATAATATATAAATAATAATATAACAATATAAATAGCTATATATATAATAATAAGTATTTACATTTCTGATTTTTGTAAATTTCATGTATATACCACATATTTGTCACTCCCTAAATATGATTATATTAAAAAATTTTATTAAAATATTATTACATTAAAAATTTATATTGTTATATAAATATATAAAACAATGTTAATCCCCTAATGTCAAAAATGGTTTTAAACTGATGTACTCATTCAATCCAGGGTACGTAGTGGCATCAAGGCAAATTTGCCATTTGCTTTCCATAGCACCTAACTTCGCTTTCCAGTTGCCACTACCTATTGTTCTGTCCACTACTTCCAGGATGGCAAATTTAAATGTGTGTTCTTTACCTTTATCTTTGACATGTTTGCTAAGTGCGTTTTTGTCGTCTTCTTTCTTTATTTTATAAGTGTGTTCATATATACGGGTTTTCAATTTTCTCTCTGTTTTGCCTATATAATATGCAGAACAGAATACACACTTAGCTAAGTATACAACTCCCTGACTATTACAATTGCCAGCTCTAAATTTACATGTACTTTTAATAACATTCTCTAATTTCACATGTTTATCTTCATTGATATATTTGCATTGTGTGCATGTACCGCATCTATTTGTACCCTTTCCAATGTTGTCCTTATTACATCTATATTCACCGCTTTCAACTATCCTCTTTAAATTCTTACCCGTTTTGTGTACTATTAGTGGCTGGGGTCCCACCATACTTCCTATATCTTCAGTGTTATACAATAGCGTCCAATATCTATTTAAAATCTCCTTAATTAAATTAGTGTGCGTATTGTACATAATTACGCATACTCTTCTTTCAGATATCTTATTTATCCTCTCACTAAATGCTTCATATCCTAATAATGGGTGATATTTCTTTCCCCATTCTAGTCTAACATATTGCACCACATCGTCTAACATATCTTCTGGATAGTCTCTTTCCTTGAATAATTCATATATGTGTCCTAGTTCTTCCGTCATAATCTCCATTGTTGATGACATTCGAGCTGCTCTTACACATTGTCCTTTTACTACATTTTTGAAAATGTGGGGAGGATGGCAGCTTCCGAAATGGATATAGTCATTGTAATATGTTTGTTTCCTTAATAGTTTCGATGTAAAACCTGTCCCATTATTACTTATATATGTATCCAGATACGCTATTCCCTTATTTTCCACTGTATGTGTAAATTTTAAGAACTCTGTAGTGCTATTGATATATTTTATGAAGTCTGGTATAATATCTTTCTTTCCTTTCCAGATAATGAACAAATCATCCAAGAATCGTGTGTATAGGGAGATGTTTTTGTAATATTCACTAGAAAATAGAAAGAGGTTCTCCCATTCAAGCATAACTAAATTTGCATATATGGGTGCACATGATGCACCCATAGCCGTCCCCTTTATCTGTCTGAAGAGTTCTCCTTGGAATTCAATATAGTTATGTTCTAATATGAGGCTCATCATACTCACAATGAGTAGAATTTTGTCCCAAGAAAGGGTTGAATATTTTCTCAAGCTGTTCCCAAAATATTCCAGCCCTTTTTCTATCGGAATACACGAGAAAAGATCTTTAACATCTATGGTTATAAATGTGATATCATTGCTCCATATTTCTGGTGTTAACTTACTAAGAAAATGCCACGAATCCTTAATAAGATGTGGAACATTCCCATAGATATGTTTTGTCCAATGATCAATGGTGACCCCCATGTTGAACGTTTTGGACTTAGAGCCTGAAATAATGGGTCTAAATGGCGGTTGTCTCAAACACTTGTGGATCTTCGGAATACATACTATTCTAGCCAGCTTCGGATATTCATTTCTAATGAAATTGTAAATTTCTTCATTTATTCTACTATCTAAAAGATATTCTTCTATGACCAGATCGATACGTCTATGTCCGATATTTACCTGGTTAACTGATATCTCCTCATAGTTTCCTGAATGGAATAGTATCTCTTGCACCACACTGTTATATTCAGCCTTGTCATATAGAACAATCCCTCCTCCCTTGTCAGGTTTCATGACTCGTATATCTTTATTACATATAACTTCCTCTAATGTTTTTCTTTCCTCACTGGTCAAGTTATCTTTCATGTTTTTATCATTAACTTTATGTTTCCTAAGGTTGTTATATAGTTCATATACTTCTTTGCAAATTGCCTGTTCATATATAGCAACCTGCGGATTGGGAGGTGGTATAAAAGTACTTCTTTTAACCAGTTTGTTTTCGTTTTCATTTTCCTTTAACCCTTCAGTCTTGTTCTTAAAAAATATAGCCAAATTCAATCTGCGGCAGTATAGCTTGATCTCTTTAATAGTATCGAATAAATTGAAACCTGTTGTTGGGATATATTTCATACCTTTACTGAAAAGTGTAAAAAAACTATCTGTGATTTCAGTTTCAGTATAATTGTATACCTTAAATCCATTTTGATTATATATCCTAGGTCTACCTTCGTCACTGGGGGCATCATCTCTCATGTCAGTATTTACACATACATTGTTTTCATTTGTGTCAGCATCCTTTACATTAACTATACTTTTTCCACAATTCTTATTTAAAACCTCTTCTGATATTTCATTGGTGCGGGGTAAAACCTCCCCCCTTGAAAATTTTCATCATCTTCGTGTCTTGTATTTGTATAGTGTTTATCTCTCCTAATATTATGTGTCTCACGGCCTCGTGGCCATATATATGTCCTTCCTGTACAATATATTTCCATATCTCTCTCTATCTTGTGCATTTTTCTATTATACACACTTCTGACTCTATTGCTTGCCATCTGGAATTGTTTAGAATACAAATCTTGCCAGTCATCAAACTCATTGTCACTTGTAATTTCTTCATTTAATACTTCTAATTCGTTCAAAACTAATGCTATTTTTTCATCATTGTATTTCATTATATTTTTCATATACATGAAACCAAAGGTATCAAACAGCTTACTAAAATCCTGAATCATTTCATTGTTATAATCAATCCCTAAAGGCAGCTTAAAAAAGCGTAAACCCTTTGGTACAATGTGTTCACTGATACATTTCTCCAAGTAAGCATTGTCCAATTTTGCACATTTTAAATGAATAAGTTTTTTACCCAAAGTATAAATTTTAGCTTTCAAACTACTATTCATATTATTAGTTTTCAATCTACCATATACATTTCTAGCATCATTTTTGCAACATCATTCTTTATACAGAATTCATAATCATCAGTTAAAAATCAGTCATAGCATTAATAGACTTATTGTCCTTTCCTTTCTAGAACTTACAAATACAGTACTCTGTTTTGTATTAACTCTATTGCCCATTTTGGGCTTGAAATAAAGTCTTTAAACGTGGTACCTTTATTGCCATTCTTTTCCGTTCCTTTACAAATGGCATTAGAATAAGTTCTTATATTTTCACGTTGTTTGGGACGTGCTCCCAATCTTTGATTTTCCGTCGTCTGGTGGAACAGGCTAAAATCGAATGTGAATTCGCCTCCGATACTACATTGTCTATGGTTTCTTTTATGTCAAGATTTGGCGTCGGTGTAGGCGCTGTTATACCCTCTCCTTGTCCGTTAGGTATTTCCTCTTGGCTGCTGAGCATGATCCGTTCAGCGATAAAAGGTGGTGTGTCAGCTAGTTCCTTTTGATGTGTACAAAGTTTAACTTGTGGGGAAGTAACAGTTCCATTCCCGTTTGCTTAGGCTCGGTTAACTTACCGACTAATGCCAATAACTTGTTTACATCTGCTTGCAGTGTGGTCACGTCCTTTCGGCGTGACGTATTCCGCTCTGCTCAATGAAGCCTCCGAAGCTGCCGAATCGGCCATAAATCAACACAGAAGTAAATGTAGAATGAATTACCAAAGTACCAAGACCGATCTCTGCTGCTCCTAGCTCGAACAGGGCACAATCCACACGGTGATACTGTTAGTATAGCCTCTCTCTTACTAGCGAATCCAAACACTAATACGAAGGATTTTCCAAAAGCTTTAATCACCAAAGCACAACTGCTACAAACACAAAATTGCAAGTTGCAAATGAACAACACAGGTTGAGCGCTTTCATCTGTTTATGACAGACTTCTTCAGAACCTACAACAAACAGAAATACATCTACTTTTATACTACTTTTGGCGCCAATTCTATCAATTAATAAACTCATTAACTAACTAATTGAATGCATTCGATAAAACTTCATATGCTAACAATATGTATACAAAATTTCTTTAAAATGCTTAAAAACTATATCTGAATTAATAATGCATACTTAGTATGTATTGCCCTTAGCATAAATTCAATTAACAATGAAAATAGCATTGTGTTATAACAAAAACATAAATATAAATAATAATATATAAATAATAATATAACAATATAAATAGCTATATATATAATAATAAGTATTTACATTTCTGATTTTTGTAAATTTCATGTATATACCACATATTTGTCACTCCCTAAATATGATTATATTAAAAAATTTTATTAAAATATTATTACATTAAAAATTTATATTGTTATATAAATATATAAAACAATGTTAATCCCCTAATGTCAAAAATGGTTTTAAACTGATGTACTCATTCAATCCAGGGTACGTAGTGGCATCAAGGCAAATTTGCCATTTGCTTTCCATAGCACCTAACTTCGCTTTCCAGTTGCCACTACCTATTGTTCTGTCCACTACTTCCAGGATGGCAAATTTAAATGTGTGTTCTTTACCTTTATCTTTGACATGTTTGCTAAGTGCGTTTTTGTCGTCTTCTTTCTTTATTTTATAAGTGTGTTCATATATACGGGTTTTCAATTTTCTCTCTGTTTTGCCTATATAATATGCAGAACAGAATACACACTTAGCTAAGTATACAACTCCCTGACTATTACAATTGCCAGCTCTAAATTTTTAATGTAATAATATTTTAATAAAATTTTTTAATATAATCATATTTAGGGAGTGACAAATATGTGGTATATATATGAAATTTACAAAAATCAGAAATGTAAATACTTATTATTATATATATAGCTATTTATATTGTTATATTATTATTTATATATTATTATTTATATTTATGTTTTTTGTTATAACACAATGCTATTTTCATTGTTAATTGAATTTATGCTAAGGGCAATACATACTAAGTATGCATTATTAATTCAGATATAGTTTTTAAGCATTTTAAAGAAATTTTGTATACATATTGTTAGCATATGAAGTTTTATCGAATGCATTCAATTAGTTAGTTAATGAGTTTATTAATTGATAGATTTGGTGCCAAAAGTAGTATAAAAGTAGATGTATTTCTGTTTGTTGTAGGTTCTGAAGAAGTCTGTCATAAACAGATGAAAGCGCTCAACCTGTGTTGTTCATTTGCAACTTGCAATTTTGTGTTTGTAGCAGTTGTGCTTTGGTGATTAAAGCTTTTGAAAATCCTTCAGATTAGTGTTTGGATTCGTTAGTAAGAGAGAGACATACTAACAGTATCACCGTGGATTGTGCCCTGTTCGAGCTAGGAGCAGCAGAGATCGGTCTTGGTACTTTGGTAATTCATTCTACATTTACTTCTGTGTTGATTTATGGCCGATTCTGCAGCTTCGGAGGCTTCATTGAGCAGAGCGAATACGCCACGCCGAGCGGACGTGACCACACTGCAAGCAGATGTAAACAAGTTATTGGCATTAGTCGGTAAGTTAACCGAGCCTAAGCAAACGGGAATGGAACTGTTACTTCCCACAAGTTAAACTTTGTACACATCAAAAGGAACTAGCTGACACACCACCTTTTATCGCTGAACGGATCATGCTCAGCAGCCAAGAGGAAATACCTAACGGACAAGGAGAGGGTATAACAGCGCCTACACCGACGCCAAATCTTGACATAAAAGAAACCATAGACAATGTAGTATCGAGGCCGAATTCACATTCGATTTTAGCCTGTTCCACCAGACGACGGAAAATCATAGACTGCGTGCACGCCCCCAACGACGTGAAAATATAAGAACTTATTCTAATGCCATTTGTAAAGGAACGGAAAAGAATGGCAATAAAGGTACCACGTTAAAAGACTTTATTTCAAGCCCAAAATGGGCAATAGAGTTAATACAAAACAGAGTACTGTATTTGTAAGTTCTAGAAAGGAAAGGACAATAAGTCTATTAATGCTATGACTGATTTTTAACTGATGATTATGAATTCTGTATAAAGAATGATGTTGCAAAAAATGATGCTAGAAATGTATATGGTAGATTGAAAACTAATAATATGAATAGTAGTTTGAAAGCTAAAATTTATACTTTGGGTAAAAAACTTATTCATTTAAAATGTGCAAAATTGGACAATGCTTACTTGGAGAAATGTATCAGTGAACACATTGTACCAAAGGGTTTACGCTTTTAAGCTGCCTTTAGGGATTGATTATAACAATGAAATGATTCAGGATTTTAATAAGCTGTTTGATACCTTTGGTTTCATGTATATGAAAAATATAATGAAATACAATGATGAAAAATAGCATTAGTTTTGAACGAATTAGAAGTATTAAATGAAGAAATTACAAGTGACAATGAGTTTGATGACTGGCAAGATTTGTATTCTAAACAATTCCAGATGGCAAGCAATAGAGTCAGAAGTGTGTATAATAGAAAAATGCACAAGATAGAGAGAGATATGGAAATATATTGTACAGGAAGGACATATATATACGAGGCCGTGAGACACATAATATTAGGAGAGATAAACACTATACAAATACAAGACACGAAGATGATGAAAATTTTCAAGGGGGGAGGTTTTACCCCGCACCAATGAAATATCAGAAGAGGTTTTAAATAAGAATTGTGGAAAAAGTATAGTTAATGTAAAGGATGCTGACACAAATGAAAACAATGTATGTGTAAATACTGACATGAGAGATGATGCCCCCAGTGACGAAGGTAGACCTAGGATATATAATCGAAATGGATTTAAGGTATACAATTATACTGAAACTGAAATCACAGATAGTTTTTTTACACTTTTCAGTAAAGGTATGAAATATATCCCAACAACAGGTTTCAATTTATTCGATACTATTAAAGAGATCAAGCTATACTGCCGCAGATTGAATTTGGCTATATTTTTAAGAACAAGACTGAAGGGTTAAAGGAAAATGAAAACGAAAACAAACTGGTTAAAAGAAGTACTTTTATACCACCTCCCAATCCGCAGGTTGCTATATATGAACAGGCAATTTGCAAAGAAGTATATGAACTATATAACAACCTTAGGAAACATAAAGTTAATGATAAAAACATGAAAGATAACTTGACCAGTGAGGAAAGAAAAACATTAGAGGAAGTTATATGTAATAAAGATATACGAGTCATGAAACCTGACAAGGAGGAGGGATTGTTCTATATGACAAGGCTGAATATAACAGTGTGGTGCAAGAGATACTATTCCATTCAGGAAACTATGAGGAGATATCAGTTAACCAGGTAAATATCGGACATAGACGATCGATCTCGTCATAGAAGAATATCTTTTAGATAGTAGAATAAATGAAGAAATTTACAATTTCATTAGAAATGAATATCCAGCTGGCTAGAATAGTATGTATTCAAGATCCACAAGTGTTTGAGACAACCGCCATTTAGACCCATTATTTCAGGCTCTAAGTCCAAAACGTTCAACATGGGGGTCACCATTGATCATTGGACAAAACATATCTATGGGAATGTTCCACATCTTATTAAGGATTCGTGGCATTTTCTTAGTAAGTTAACACCAGAAATATGGAGCAATGATATCACATTTATAACCATAGATGTTAAAGATCTTTTCTCGTGTATTCCGATAGAAAAAGGGCTGGAATATTTTGGGAACAGCTTGAGAAAATATTCAACCCTTTCTTGGGACAAAATTCTACTCATTGTGAGTATGATGAGCCTCATATTAGAACATAACTATATTGAATTCCAAGGAGAACTCTTCAGACAGATAAAGGGGACGGCTATGGGTGCATCATGTGCACCCATATATGCAAATTTAGTTATGCTTGAATGGGAGAACCTCTTTCTATTTTCTAGTGAATATTACAAAACATCTCCCTATACACACGATTCTTGGATGATTTGTTCATTATCTGGAAAGGAAAGAAAGATATTATACCAGACTTCATAAAATATATCAATAGCACTACAGAGTTCTTAAAATTTACACATACAGTGGAAAATAAGGAATAGCGATCTGGATACATATATAAGTAATAATGGGACAGGTTTTACATCGAAACTATTCAGGAAACAAACATATTCCAATGACTATATCCATTTCGGAAGCTGCCATCCTCCCCACATTTTCAAAATGTAGTAAAAGGACAATGTGTAAGAGCAGCTCGAATGTCATCAACAATGGAGATTATGACGGAAGAACTAGGACACATATATGAATTATTCAAGGAAAGAGACTATCCAGAAGATATGTTAGACGATGTGGTGCAATATGTTAGACTAGAATGGGGAAAGAAATATCACCCATTATTAGGATATGAAGCATTTAGTGAGAGGATAAATAAGATATCTGAAAGAAGAGTATGCGTAATTATGTACAATACGCACACTAATTTAATTAAGGAGATTTTAAATAGATATTGGACGCTATTGTATAACACTGAAGATATAGGAAGTATGGTGGGACCCCAGCCACTAATAGTACACAAAACGGGTAAGAATTTAAAGAGGATAGTTGAAAGCGGCGAATATAGATGTAATAAGGACAACATTGGAAAGGGTACAAATAGATGCGGTACATGCACACAATGCAAATATATCAATGAAGATAAACATGTGAAATTAGAGAATGTTATTAAAAGTACATGTAAATTTAGAGCTGGCAATTGTAATAGTCAGGGAGTTGTATACTTAGCTAAGTGTGTATTCTGTTCTGCATATTATATAGGTAAAACAGAGAGAAAATTGAAAACCCGTATATATGAACACACTTATAAAATAAAGAAAGAAGACGACAAAAACGCACTTAGCAAACATGTCAAAGATAAAGGTAAAGAACACACATTTAAATTTGCCATCCTGGAAGTAGTGGACAGAACAATAGGTAGTGGCAACTGGAAAGCGGGTTAGGTGCTATGGAAAGCAAATGGCAAATTTGCCTTGATGCCACTACGTACCCTGGATTGAATGAGTACATCAGTTTAAAACCATTTTTGACATTAGGGGATTAACATTGTTTTATATATTTATATAACAATATAAATTTTAATGTAATAATATTTTAATTAATTTTTTAATATAATCATATTTAGGGAGTGACAAATATGTGGTATATACATGAAATTTACAAAAATCAGAAATGTAAATACTTATTATTATATATATAGCTATTTATATTGTTATATTATTATTTATATATTATTATTTATATTTATGTTTTTTGTTATAACACAAAGTTATTTTCATTATTTTCATTGTTAATTGAATTTATGCTAAGGGCATTACATACTAAGTATGCATTATTAATTCAGATATAGTTTTTAAGCATTTTAAAGAAATTTTGTATACATATTGTTAGCATATGAAGTTTTATCGAATGCATTCAATTAGTTAGTTAATGAGTTTATTAATTGATAGATTTGGCGCCAAAAGTAGTATAAAAGTAGATGTATTTCTGTTTGTTGTAGGTTCTGAAGAAGTCTGTCATAAACAGATGAAAGCGCTCAACCTGTGTTGTTCATTTGCAACTTGCAATTTTGTGTTTGTAGCAGTTGTGCTTTGGTGATTAAAGCTTTTGAAAAATCCTTCGTATTAGTGTTTGGATTCGTTAGTAAGAGAGAGACATACTAACAGTATCACCGTGTGGATTGTGCCCTGTTCGAGCTAGGAGCAGCAGAGATCGGTCTTGGTACTTTGGTAATTCATTCTACATTTACATCTGGTGTTACTGCCTGGCCTGCAGCACTCTGGTTAGTAATCACTGAAAAACAGACACCTGTGAGTTAACTTTCTTTGTGGCACAAAGTATAACTGAGGTAAATTGAAAGAAATAAGGCACATGAGGCATTGTTTAAATCCACTAGCTATGCAGTTATTCACAATATTTACCTTTCTATTTTTCCCATTGTTATTTGTCCACTTGACAGCATGTAAACATGACTCGGTACGTAAGGAAAAAAGGAAAATTTTTAAACTAGGCTGCTTCAGGTAGTTTGAACATGCTTGGCAAAAATGCACTTTCCTCAGCCCTCTGGACAGTATTAAGAAGAAAATTTTCACCTGTCATAGACCTTGCTCTATGGCAGAAGGTGTGAGAGCAGTGATTTTAGATAAATAATAAAGCCTATTAAGTTTTGAATCCAGCTATATGATACTTTTTAAAAGAGTGAAAGATGCCCATTTCTCATAACTTTTGAATAAAACTGCAGCACTAAAGAACATTAATAATGTTAAACTTGTTTCTTGCTAGCAGTGTATCAGTAAGGCTTGCATAATGATAATGTGCTATTTAGCATATATGATTAATATTTTAAAAATAAACATGATCTAATGTGTGTCCACATTCCCCGACATAACAGAGAATACATTTCATAGAAATTTCACTTCCATATGCATAATGGGCACAATAAATTTGTTGTGATCAATAACTGAATGAATGAATCAGTGAATACTTAGGTGCCCATAGGTGCATGTATCGGCATGGTTGAAAAGGTTCCATGGCCCATTGCAAAGATAATGCCACATCTGGCACTGACCCAGGTAGCTGATGCAGAAGACACTGATGACAGTTCTGAGGGTGATGACTAGATTCTCACTGCTCTCAAGCTGGATGTGGGTGCAGAACCAATGTCTCCTACCTATCCCCAATCACGGAGTCCCCCAGCCTTTTGCTTCATCACCATCTCTGTATGTCTGCAGATGCTTCCTAACCTCCCTTATCTACCTGACTATCTCATTCCTAAACAGCTTTCCCAATATTTCTCTTTCTCCCAAATAAAAAATGGGCATCTGTCCCACAAAAATGTTACACTTTATACATAGCTTTCCACTTTGTTTATGTGTCATCCTGACACACTTGATTCAGTCCAATTGGCCATACAACATTATTCTGTTGTTGTCACCCATTAGTGGTGAAGAAAAGGAAATATTATGAGAAAAGTTTGTCTTAGACATAGTATATGAAGGTCTGCAGTTTTGGTCATTCAGTCTCCACATTCTAGGATGTGGGTCTCAACATTTCAAAAGGTTGCCATGGAAATAATTTACCCACAAGCCTAACAAATAACAACAAACATTCTCTGGTTGATCCTCCTCCTGAATTTGCTTAACCAATGGTTAGAAACAGGATATGTCCCTAAAGCAAGAATATTGCAGTTATGATAACCCTTCGCAAGTGTGGTCCTACAGCAGACGCATAAAACTATAGACCCATTACATGACAATTGCAATTTACAGGGCTGTGGAACATAACATATCACATCATACTTCATAAACCACAATATCAAAATCCTCATTTAGTTTGACCTCAGCATTTTGGTTTTGCCAAAGTGAGATCAGGTCTACTCAATCTAATAATGGCAGGAGATAGATCCCTAAATGTTGACCCTTACATGCTGATGTGGATAACAGACTGTCTGAAAGATAGAACCAACATTGTTAGGGTGGCAGGCATCTCATCAGAAAGTAAAAGTCCAACTTGCAGTGTACCTCAAGGCTCAGTGCTGGGACCCCTCCTTTTTATCATGTACTTATCTCACCGCTAAACCATAGACCCAGACTTATGGCTCAGTGTTTCCTCCATCTCTAGTATAAATTACCCTGCATGTTAACTAAAGTGACACTTTTACTTCTTTCAAATCAGGCTTTTATGATTGAATAGGTACATGCAAATTCACCCCTGAAAAAGAAATTCTTTGCATGTCTAGACATGGAGGCTAAAACACAAAGGTGTGCATTGGCTAGGCACACAAATGGTGCAAGTGGTCACTTGTCTTGTAATTCCTATCATTCTATCATGCTCTGCTCATATTGTTGGCATTCTCTTCCAATTACTAATATTTTTTAAGACTGCAGCACTCATATGCAAGTGATATATTACCCATTAAAACTCTTCATTAATGTTCTGCTATGATAAGCTTATGTGAAGGCATGGAGTTAAAAATAGAGCAACACGAGGAAATGAGGTCTGATCAAATGGGACCAAGGCAGTCAAATAGAATAACACAAGGAAATGAGGTCTGATCAAATGGGACCAAGGCAGTCAAATAGAGCAATACGGGGAAATGAGGTCTGATCAAATGGGACCAAGGCAGTCAAATAGAGCAACATGAGGAAATGAGGTCTGATCAAATGGGACCAAGGCAGTCAAGTCTTTGAGGGAGGGACAATATGCACAGTACAACGAAACACTTGTTGAATTTATAGGGTGGGGGGTTGGCCTAATGGTTAAGGTGTTTACCTTACAGACACAATGTGCAGGGTTTGATTCTCATGTGGGGTAACTGGCTAGGCTTAACATGGCCTGAAAGGGCAGGTAGCCTAGTACTAACCTATGAATCTATAGTTACAGTTTATCTTGAAAAGAAAATTCTAAATTAACAATCTTGTTTTAATGAGTTAGCCTTAGCTTCTCAGTCCAGCTCCTGTTTTCCTTCAGACTAATGTATGACAGAAAATGTATGACATAATCCCAATTCCAGCACTAGCTTCAGAATTCAGCTACTTACTAAATTATGTGTTTTAACTATGCTCTTAACCAGTGCATTAACATTCACTCTGTACCCAAGTCAAAAGCCCAAATATCACAGCAAGCTAGGCAGACTTCCTTAAAGCAGGAAGACATTGTGAATTCATGCTTTTAATAGATAAGAATCCCAAATCCATTTCTGTATAAATAAAAAAAAAATTAGCAAAGATAGACTTAGATTCTGAGTCAAGCATATTTCAAACATAGGCCACCACACTCTACATACTGATTAAAATGGTGAAAAACAGGAAAATCTCAACAAACGGAAGGAGCCAGCCACTCGTAACTTAACGCTTGGATTTATTGCACACAAAATACAGCGTTTTCGCAACCTATATCAGGAAGCTTCTTCAGAGATAAAAAATAGCGCGAGACAGCGCTTTAAATAACAAATAACAGGTACGTAAAACGTACTACGTTAATTGCCCAAATGTACAAATAAAAAGAACACTTCCTATAAAAGTGTGAATAATAAAACACAAGAATAGAAATATTTTTAAAAAATACAATAAGCAAACATATGTTGGTAAACATCACTATTAGCAAAATATCAAGATGCTAAAAAAGGGGGTACACGAAAAGCACTAACCAAATAGGTCACATAACATAAAATAGCAGCTAACTACTTCATTTTAAAAACGCAGCTGCAAATGTATCAAATCTATCGTCACCAAGGTAATGACCAGAACCCAGATCCCTGTTAAAAGCCTTAAATAAGGGCTTCTTGTATATATACCCCTGTTAATACATAACTTTTAAGGCACAATTACTTCTTGTAAACAGAAACCACTAAAACTTAAAAGGTTAAACCAAAACCAAATAAACATACTTAAAGGTTAACCTCAATTAAATCACCTCATATGTGATTTTAATTTCAAAAAGGGTGTAATATTGCAACATTCATTTAAACCTGGGGTACTGAAAGCATTCATTTTAAGTTGCCATAGCAATTCACGTACCTCCAGGTTCAAGGAAAGTGGTCCACCTCTGTAAGAATCAGGAAGGTGGTCAACACCCATAAATAGAAACGAGTGGCCAGGGCAAAGACCAACGTGCTTGGCCAGTGCATTATCTGTATTTCCAATTCTAATAGCGTACAAGTGCTGGTATATTCTGTCCTTGAACCTTCTATCGGTTTTACCGATATAGAAGGCAGGACAGCACACACAGAACGCTATATAGATAATAGATTTAGTATTACAATCAATTCTATGAGAAATGGAATATTTTTTGTTACCATTATCTACTGAGCAATAGCCCCAGTTCTAATGTATATACAATATTTACAAAACCACATGCAAAAGACCCCTTAATTCTAGCTGTGGAACTGACTACCGTGCTAGCTTGTAACAGGTCTTTGATATTTTGTCCTCGCCTAAAAACAATATGTGGTTTTTCCCCAAGTTTTTCGAGTAAGCTACTATTATTAGTGATAACAGCCCAATTCTTGAACAGAATGTCAATTATGCGTCCTGAGTCCATATTAAATGTTGTAATAAAACTACACAATGCTGCCCTAGGGGAATCATCCGCGATACCAAGCAGGCTGGTTCCTTCATTTTCAGTAGTTGACGTTCTTTCAAGAGAAACACATTGGATAGACGACAATAGAGGTTTATAAAAGCCCCTAGCTCTCTTGTGGCCGACTTCATTTATCAAGTCATCAATCAAATTATTAGGGTATCCTCTATTTGAAAATAAACCTCTCAAGTATTTACATTCACTGAGAAAATCCTCAAGCTCACTACACATACGGACAGCTCTTACAAGCTGTCCCTTGACAATAGCTCTTATAGCTCAAACAGGAGACAGAACACAGGATCGAATATGAACTCAGAAATTTCTGGGCCTTCAAATGAATCCAATGCGAATAATTCTAACAAACATGGGAATAATTTTTTAGGGACAAAGAACAAACAGAAACAATACAGGGGGAACAGGAATTGGAAATAGTTAGTCATGATATTGCTGACGGATTCCCAGACCACCCTAAAATTGTTTCAAATAGGAAAGGTGATTTTTTAATTTATAACTTTTCAAGTTTGTACTTGGAACCTGAGTTGGTTGAATTATTGGCACTTGGGAATACGTTTGTACCTTCCAGGAGATGTGATGTAGCTAAAGTTCTTTTAGATCTAAAATGCTACATCAGAAAATTAAATCTGAAATTACTTTTTAGTGGTACTGACTTTCTTTGTGAAAACAGGTTAAGGCTTTCAAGTGTCTTTAACCCACCCTTGAATTTGACACTTAAAATATTTGAACACATGTGCGAATTGGATATCAGGCACATGGTTGGCTCAGGTAAAACTAATTTCAGCAAATTTAACATCACCAAGGAACAACTTTCAGCCTTACGTTCTTTACGTTTTGCTGACGTTAGGGTTATAAAACCTGACAAGGGGGGCGGATTGGCCATCTTTGAGAAAGACGACTATTGTGAACGAATGTTGAAGGTTTTATATTCTCCATCTTATAGTAAATCTTCTACCAATGAGATGAATACTAATGTAAAAAGAACTAGAGGTTATTTCCGAGACCTCTATATTAATGGTAGAATTAATGAAGATACCTTCAAGTACATTGATATTTTATATCCTAGAACTCCAGTTATGTTTGGGATCCCCAAGGTTCACAAAAACCTTGGGGACCCCCCAATGAGAGCTCTTATTGATGGGCGGACCTCAGTGACTTACCCTTGCTCTAAGTATGGTGACTCACTCCTTAGAAAATATGTTGAACAAGTGCCAACAATCTGTAAAGATTCTTGGTCGTTTCTGAAAGATATTAATAACTTTGGGGAAGTTTGTGACAACAACTTTTTAACAATAGATGTTGTAGATTTATACACATCTATACCCCATTTGGAGGCTTGTGAATGGATTGAGCTTCTCCTTATTGAACTCGGTGCCTCCTCTAATGAGATTGATAATATCACAGAAATTTTGGACATTATTTTAACATCCAACTTTTTTGTTTTCGAAAATGAGGTTTACATTCAGAAACAAGGTGTGGCCATGGGCTCCCCTTGTGGAGCGGCCGTGGCCAATCTAGTTATGGCTTTTTGGGAGAGGAAGTATGTGCTTTGTAATGAGGAGTGGTCTAACAAAATCTCCTATTACACCCGCTTTCTGGATGATATTTTCCTTTTGTTTAAAGGGAATTCCAGTGAGGCTGAGAAGTTTGTAACCTTTTTGAATAGTACAACTTCCTTCCTAAAATTTACGTATAACTTCAATACCGAAGTTATTAATTACTTAGATGTTAAACTAGTTAAAAATGTCCAAAATAATTTGTTCAACTCTGTTATTTATAGAAAAGATACCTACATTAATTCTTTTCTTCATTTCTCCAGCTCCCACCCAATGAGACAAAAAAGAGCTATTGTCAAGGGACAGCTTGTAAGAGCTGTCCGTATGTGTAGTGAGCTTGAGGATTTTCTCAGTGAATGTAAATACTTGAGAGGTTTATTTTCAAATAGAGGATACCCTAATAATTTGATTGATGACTTGATAAATGAAGTCGGCCACAAGAGAGCTAGGGGCTTTTATAAACCTCTATTGTCGTCTATCCAATGTGTTTCTCTTGAAAGAACGTCAACTACTGAAAATGAAGGAACCAGCCTGCTTGGTATCGCGGATGATTCCCCTAGGGCAGCATTGTGTAGTTTTATTACAACATTTAATATGGACTCAGGTCGCATAATTGACATTCTGTTCAAGAATTGGGCTGTTATCACTAATAATAGTAGCTTACTCGAAAAACTTGGGGAAAAACCACATATTGTTTTTAGGCGAGGACAAAATATCAAAGACCTGTTACAAGCTAGCACGGTAGTCAGTTCCACAGCTAGAATTAAGGGGTCTTTTGCATGTGGTTTTTGTAAATATTGTATATACATTAGAACTGGGGGCTATTGCTCAGTAGATAATGGTAACAAAAAATATTCCATTTCTCATAGAATTGATTGTAATACTAAATCTATTATCTATATAGCGGTCTGTGTGTGCTGTCCTGCCTTCTATATCGGTAAAACCGATAGAAGGTTCAAGGACAGAATATACCAGCACTTGTACGCTATTAGAATTGGAAATACAGATAATGCACTGGCCAAGCACGTTGGTCTTTGCCCTGGCCACTCGTTTCTATTTATGGGTGTTGACCACCTTCCTGATTCTTACAGAGGTGGACCACTTTCCTTGAACCTGGAGGTACGTGAATTGCTATGGCAACTTAAAATGAATGCTTTCAGTACCCCAGGTTTAAATGAATGTTGCAATATTACACCCTTTTTGAAATTAAAATCACATATGAGGTGATTTAATTGAGGTTAACCTTTAAGTATGTTTATTTGGTTTTGGTTTAACCTTTTAAGTTTTAGTGGTTTCTGTTTACAAGAAGTAATTGTGCCTTAAAAGTTATGTATTAACAGGGGTATATATACAAGAAGCCCTTATTTAAGGCTTTTAACAGGGATCTGGGTTCTGGTCATTACCTTGGTGACGATAGATTTGATACATTTGCAGCTGCGTTTTTAAAATGAAGTAGTTAGCTGCTATTTTATGTTATGTGACCTATTTGGTTAGTGCTTTTCGTGTACCCCCTTTTTTAGCATCTTGATATTTTGCTAATAGTGATGTTTACCAACATATGTTTGCTTATTGTATTTTTTAAAAATATTTCTATTCTTGTGTTTTATTATTCACACTTTTATAGGAAGTGTTCTTTTTATTTGTACATTTGGGCAATTAACGTAGTACGTTTTACGTACCTGTTATTTGTTATTTAAAGCGCTGTCTCGCGCTATTTTTTATCTCTGAAGAAGCTTCCTGATATAGGTTGCGAAAACGCTGTATTTTGTGTGCAATAAATCCAAGCGTTAAGTTACGAGTGGCTGGCTCCTTCCGTTTGTTGAGATTTTCCTGTTTTTCACTAGTTTGTGCTTTCTTTTGTTTTTCGAGTGGTTACTGATTAAAATGGGTATATGGAGATGTACGATATAAACCAAAAGCTATCCTCTTCACTTTATCTAATCACAGGTGCATTGATTGTGGCAACCAGCACCTGATTATTGAGGCACCAGGTATCTCTAGATTAATCATAAGCACACAAAGTACTGTCAGCAGGATGTGATGTGCAACATTTGCTGAGTATTTGCCATCTCTGTGAACCTGTAAGATGTATTTCTGTAAGTCAGAAATGCATCCCTATCAAAGATATGTGGGATAAGCCGTAGTTATGAATCAGATTCTCCACAGACTTGCCATATGAGAATTACTGATGACATATTTGCTGTGACTAGCAGGTCAGAGTTTCTCTATTGTAATTAGGTTAATGATATGACTACATTTTAGTTGAAAGTCTTATTTTATATTTTAGCACTTATATTATTCAGTGCGTTTTACTGCAGTGAACACTGCAAAATCCCTGGGAAGTAATCCTATGTTTACGATTGCTAGTGGACTTACTGTAGGAAGAAAGACAGTGTTTTATTCGTAGTAGTCTTATAACATGCAGTGTAACTGAGTACTTTTACTGACAGGCAGTGGATAGAATGACGGAGGAAGGTTGATAATAGTCTTACTGAGAGAGGTGAAATGATCAGAGTAACTTTGTCATCAGGTCATGCTATCTTTACTAGGGTAACAAAACTGGTCTGACTAGGCAACAGACTTTCTGTGTACAATACAGTAGAGCAACATATGTAATGAAATGAACAACAAATACTACAAAGAGCAGCGCAATCAAGGTGAAACCATAGTTAAAAAAGGACAGTTCAAATGTGCAAAGAAAATAAAGGACCCAGTCTAATCACTGCATCTAAACAGTGTCACTGACATAGTATGGGCTGCAGGCCAAAGAAAGTAGAGAAGACATTTAACATAGTCAGTGCATTGGAGCAGGCTAGGCAGTGCACTAACTACAGCAGTTTAGCATCCCAAGACAAGTAATGAACTGGGTATGCGACTATACAGTGGGCTTGCTATGAATGGTGTAGTGTAGCTAGGTAACACTATATACCTACTGTGGGTAGCTCAACAGTACAAATTAAGCAACGCACTTACTGTAGAAAGTTTATCTCTGCAGTGTTAAATAATATGCTATGGACATTAGACAAGGGAGGTTGGTAATGGCACTGTAAACCAGTTGTTTTAAACTGTAGATTGATTGATTGGATTTATTATACAGTTTTTGACCAAGTTGGTGGACTGGTCAGAGTGAACCTTTACAGCCACAACTTGGGCTCTTAGAAGAGCTACAAGTGATAACAGACATTAATTTACAAAAAATATTTTAGCAAATTATACAGCAACAGTATTACGGAAATATTTCAACAATGTTTACAGTACCAAACAAAAAGTAACATGTGTATGCACTTTTACATGTGAAGTTGCAGAACCATACATTTATTGGATTGCCTGACATATCAAAGAAAGTTAAAAATGTTTTGCATATCAGCAGTGTGGTTGCCATAGAAACCAAACAATGTTATTGTCCAAGTCTAGGCTTTAGGCTTATCTCCTTGAGTAGCCTCTGTGCCATCAGTCCGGTGACTGGTACAAAAAAGGGAAGGTAGCAAGTCATTGTTGGTATATCCAATCACCAGCAGCTGGAAAGGTCAATGTAAAAAAAAAAAAAAAAATCTTAAGCGATATATTAATGGCTAAGTTTTTGAACCAAACTGCTGAATAAGTGAATGTCTAACTCTCAAACAGAGTAAGCATTGTTTTAAAGACAAATGTGAATTGAATTATATCAGGAGATAATTTATTAGGCAACTATTAAATAGGAAGAATCATTGGTCATAAGTACTATTAAAAATAAATATTATTATTATTATTATTATTATTATTATTGTTAATACCTTTATTTCAGTTCAATAAAATTAAATGGGTTAGAGCCACATGACAGACATTTTCTGTTTATTGTAGGCAGAACAAAGTTTGAGGCATTGACAAGAGTGCTTCTGATTTTAAACAGCATGAACTCTCTCTTTATAAGATTGGAGGGTTAAGGCTTGGAGTGCTTGGCTGCTTTCAGGTTGCCCATATCAAGAGTCCCAACATTAGCTTATTGGGTCTTCCACTCCAGTAAGCTTAAGGTAAGGAACAGGGTTCAAATAATAATAGTTAAGCCTTAGCAAGAAAGTCCCAAAGGACAAACATTTAAAGATCGAATACAGAGCTTCAGATTTTAAGTCTGTGGTAAATGAAGAAGAACGCTGTTAAAAATTGCTTTAGAAAACAGTTCAAGCATCAAAGAGTCAAACTGGACAGATGAATTAATCTGTCATGGCCTCCACAAACTTAAATAAAGAGTGAGATCAATTACACCAACATTGGGGCAAGAGTTTAATATGACATTTATTGGTGCACCTAGTCCTCCTCATTAATTATTTACTCAAAAACTAATATTCAAGATAGGATGTTGTTACAAGTAGACAAGAACCAGAAGACTTATAAGATAGTTAAAACAAATAGCAGTGGTGCAGTCTGTATAGTTATTTTATAAGAACTCTTTTGGTTTTGTTCACAGTGAAGAGTTAAGGAAATTATTCTAATTTATTTTATTTACAATAGTTGAAGTTCTTTCAATAAATAAATAAATAGTATAAATAATAAATGATAACAAAGGAAAAAGTGCAAACAGTGGCACATTTTCATGTCTCACAAAAATCATCAGAAATAAAATCATATATATGTGTATTTGTATATATATATATATATATATATATATATATATATATATATATATATATATGGGTCCACTATGTAATTTCGAAATACTGAAATCCCAAAATTCAGTATTTCGAAATTACATAGCCGAAAACTCAAAGGTCCGAAACCGGCAGAAACGCGAAATTCAAAATGCCAAAGCACGCAGATGTTAAATTTCCGCTTCCGCTGGTGCGGTGTGTGGATGTATTGGTTGAATTTAGGTAAGTTTGTGTGTGCAAATGTGTTGGTTAGGGGCTTTAGTGTGTGTAAGTGTGTGTTGTGACTGTGATGTGTGTGTGTGTGTGTGAGGGTGTATAAGATGTGTGTGTATGTGTGTGTGTGTGTGTGTGTGTGTGTGTGTGTGTGTGTGTGTGTGTGTGTGTGTGTGTGTGAGTTTCATTTGTGTTTCTGTTTGTGTGATCTCGAAGTTAGAATATATAAGTAGGGGGGTGCAGGGGGGCACAGCCCCCCTGCTTATCTATTGTGTAGATGCATTTATTTGATTGTGGGGGGAGTTTTGTGATAGCTCCGGTATCACTGCAAGAGTTAAAAGCAAGATGGGCAAAGGTAACTGGTGAGGCTGAAGAACTGTTCCAATATTTAGAAGTCAATGGTGTAAACATACCATCAGGCTCTAAAAGGGGTCTTGCAGCTGCAAAACTAGATGCTTCTAAACCCCATGTAAAAAAAGAAGAAAGACAGCCCTGAAAGTGGCAGTCAGCTTGGTGTACTTGGACGACTCAAATAAAACAGATAGTATGACTCCTTGGGAAGAATATCCAAATAATGGCATATTAAGGGAAGACAAGATCAAAGTTGAAGAAGTATCAAACCAGACACAAAAGGAGCACTTACAGGAGTTTTTAGAATCATTGCCAGATTCCAGCAGAGGCAGGTTGTTTGCTCTAGTTTTAGAGAAGAGATTTGGTTCTACTCCTACACCTAATAGTTTAAATTTGGAAACTCCAGTGCAATTAAATTAAAAGAACAACTAAGGGGCCTCAGATCAGCAGAATACAAACCAAAAAGCAGAAATGTCAAATGGGAAAAGAACAGAAGACAGTACATCCCCAACCTTGCTGTTTCTAATGAACACAACAGGTAACCTTCGTTATTTAAAGGGATCAGGTGGTAATACCCCAGGATCCAACTTAATAGCTCATATCCCCAAATCAGTTATGGAGAAAATCACCAAAGGGGAATACATTGATGTATTCAAATTAACAGGTGTAGATGGGATCTAGAGACTGTTAGATGCTGAGAAAGCAGGCTACATGAACTTAATGGCTACCCTTCTAGTTTTAGGCAAGCCAGCTAACAATAAACAGACACCCAAGACTTGGGACAACTGGTCAGCAGGATTGTTACTATATACAGTAGTTCTCATAGAAAAAGACCCCCAGTTATCATTACTTCTCATTTGTTACCTATTGGCGAGCAGGGAAGTTCATCATGCACTGGAGGAGGAGTAGCTTGGTTAGTTCACAAGTAAAAATTCAGAAAATTGAAAGCTATCAGCAATGATATTAGGTGGAACCAAATACACCCAGACACATGGTTAAGTACAATGTTATAAAGAAACATTTCAAATCAATCAGGCAATATCTAAGGGACACAAGACATTAAATCATGCTGGGCATTCAACAGTGGTTGTTGGTTTTGGTCTAATTGCTGAGTCACACTTGTATTGTTGCACTGTACTAAAGCCCACTCAGCTTTCAATTGCTGGTAAACATCAAGCCAGTCCAGGCCAACTACAACAATCACCATCAATGACACCATGACATTTGGAAAACAAATTCCCCATTACGTGGGAGAAGCTCCTTTCATGGCTTCAAAGGATACCCTCGCCACTGAGGCATGCAATTCCAAAGCAACTCATTTCCCCATTAAAACAGAAGTGCTAACTCAGGAATTAGAAGTCTACCCAAATTGTAATGCAGCTAACTTGCTAGTTCAAGGATTCTTCAAAGGATTTTCATTGAAATCCACCTTCCCATTCAACAACAAAGTAGTTAATAACCTAAAGTCCACTTTAGGGAAAGACGTATAATAGGAGGTATCATTGCAGAAGTACAGTCTGGTATAATATGGGACCCATTCTCCTCCTCCCCTTGCAACAGTTCATGACATCCCCTATAAGTTTAATCCCTAAGACAAATGTAAGTGAGTTTTGATTAATTTACCACCTTTCACACCCAGCAGGGTTTTCAGTCAGCAATTTCATTTTCGTGGAGGATGCAAATGTTAAATACACCACATTAGATGAAGAAGACACCCTCATCAGATCCTTTAATCACCCATGGCTAACCAGGCTGGACAAAAAAATGGCTTTCAGACTATTACCCATTCAAAAAGAAGACTGGCCTAAGTTTCTCTTTAAAAAAACAACTTTATTTCACTGTAGCCATGTCAATAGGGTGCTGTGCAACAAGCATCATCCTTGACCATGTCAATGGGGTGCTGTGCAGCGTGCATCATCTTTGGCCATGTCAATGGGGTGCTGTGCAGCGTGCATCATCTTTGACCATGTCAATGGGGTGCTGTGCAGCGTACATCATTTTTGACCATATCAGTGGGGTGCTGTGCAGCGTGCATCATCTTTGGCCATGTCAATGGATTGCTGTGCAGCATGCATCATCTTTGAAACTTTTAGCACAACTTTACAATGGTGGTGAGATCAAATGGTATCAAATCTGGCAGCCATACATTATTCTGATGATTTTATAATCATAAGAAAAGGTGATAAGTACACTAATGAAGTCATGGAGGTTTTCATAGCACTATGCCAGGAATGAAAGGGTTCTACTAGTAGCAGATAAGATAGCAGTTCTTTCCTAGTTTTATGACCTTTTTTGGGTTAGAAATACATATTCCCAATAAAGCTTTCAAACTTCCAGAAAAGAAAATAATTAAGTTGAGATCTAAATTAGAAGCCCTTTTAGCCAAGCCAAAGTCCAGGTTCAGCCAGGTTATGTCACTTTTAAGCACCCTCACCTTTACTTGTAGAGCAATTCAGCCAGGCAGAACTTTTACCAGGGCTCTAGCCAACTTATTATGAGGCCAGAAGAGTCACCACTAGGTATATCCCACAAAGAGAGTTAAACAAGATCTGAAATTATGGAAAGCATTCCTACAGCAATACAATGGGGTATCATTTTTGGCAAGGTCATTGAGTACCTTCAAAGTCACTTCAACTTTTTGTTGCTACAGCAGCAGGTAAATGGGTGGGTTCTTTGAGGGAAAATTGTTCATTGCTAAATATTCACCAGCATGGCCTGAAGCACTCTTAAAAGACCTAACCTTTTTAGAAATCTTCACAATATGTATGGCAGTGTTTGACTAGCATGATGATCTCATGAATAAAGGAGTCATATTCAACTCTGACTATCAGGCAGTGGTCCATATTATTAAAAGAAGATATTCTTGTTCTCACAGAGTTCAATCCATGTTATGACAATTAGTGCTACTTTGTTTAAGAATTTATGTCTTTTGCTATTAGGCATTTCCCTGGTAGTATAAATACCTTACATGACAGCATATCCAGTCCACAGCTCTGCAGATTTCAATCACTGATGCCAAAGACTCAGCATCTTCCTACACCAATCTTTCCATAATTATGGCTCCTTGGCAAAGAGTGATGATCAATGTATTATTCAACTCATGGGCAGAAAATTCCAGGAGAGCTTACTCAGTAGTTTTGAAGAAATTTATAAGTTTCTACTTTAGCCAGTCCATTAGGAGCAAACATTAGTCTTTGCATTTGATTATTCAATTTTTATTACACAAGTGGTCTATAAGTGACTCTCCAGCTTTCATCAAGTTACAGATATCAGCAACAGGATGGTTAGTGCATTGCCTATGTTTGGCAGGCCTATCAAAGCAATGGGTCATCAAACGATTGATTAAAGGTTGGAGTCACATGAATGCCATATGATGATATTCCAGGAATCCTTTAAGAGTGCAACTAGTTCCTGTCTTACTAAAGGAATAAATGAGCCAGTTAATGGGTTTTGTATGCCGGTATTTTAGGCAACACTTTTCACAAATGTATGTATGCCAGGGCTTTTAGGGTTACTGAATTATTGGAATCATTAAGTTGAGCAGACATGACGATAACATGCAAGCAAGTTACCATCGGGTTAAGGAAATCAAAAATTGATAGCAAGGATAGTGGTAGGATGATATATCCACACAAAGATAAAACAATGGCATTGTGACCGGCCACTGGACTCTAGCTTTTAACAAAAGCATATGGAAAGGTTCAGGGCCACCAAATAATATTGCAGCATCCTAGAGGTCACACACTGTCTTTAATAGGCCTTACCAACACAATCAGGAAAGCTTAAACAGTCAAGGTATCACCCCAAATGAATATACCTCACTCACTCCGTTAGGATAGGAAGAGTATTCAATTCGCCGAGGGAAGGGCATTCCAATGATATACTAAAGCATACTGGCAGGTAGAAATCAATTGACTTTTTAAATTACTGAAAAATGAAAGAAAAAATAATACCAGTAACCAAAGGTCGCCCAGCTTAAAAAAGTATATTCGACAACAAAAACCAAGTGTCCACCAGAGCTGATAAGATAAAAGGTTTTTAATACAAATGATAAGTGCTTTCACACATAGTGCTTCTTCAGATCCATAAAAAAATCATCAGAAGTCTACTCATTATATAGTAAAAAAACAATCATTTACCCAACCATGGCGCAGCAACAATTACTGATGTATGCTCTTCTTTTTTAGGAGTGGTTTTAAAGGAACAGATGCATTAATCCCTGGCAGTTTATCTGCCTGTAATGTAACAATCCATTTGGCTTCTGCATTCTCTAGTCTATTGTTATAGTCACCCTTTCTCTTACTCATAGTTAACAACTGTAAAACACTAAATAGAAAGGAATGTCCTGCTGCAAGGGATGTATGTTTTGCTAAGGCATTAAGAGTGTTTAAACACCTAATATCACCTGCATGCTGCAGGATATGTTCTTTCAACATTCTCACTGTTTTGCCTATATAAAAAGATTTGCATAACTTCCACCTAGCCAAATAAATTAATCCCTTAGAAGTACAATCAGCATAAAAACAAGGCTTGGATGTCAAATTAATGGCAGGATATTGAAATTCCTGTATAGAAGATATACAATTATAGGCTTTACAATGCCTACATGGATGGGTACCTAGACATCCAGAAAGAGGTACTGTTAACTGAGCAGATTTATAGCATAACTGTCTCTTAAGGGAAATATTATTCTTAAAAGTTTTCACCCGCAATCCCTTTAATTTTGTCATCTGACAACAAAACAGGCCAGTATTTCTTTACAACATCACATACTTGTTGCATGTTGTTACCATAGGTTAATGTAAGTCTAACACTGGTATAAGCAGTATCTAACACATTAGCCTTACCAGGAACATAAGGTCGATTAAAGTAAGTTCTGCCTTTGTCAGCACGCATGCCAATGACCGTGTTATAACTATCTTCAAGTGTTTCAGAACTATATCCTCTAGCAGAAAGATCACCCTTAAGACAGAGCATAGCTTCATGGCACTATTTATAATCAGTATGCAATCTAGACATACACAGATATTGGCCTTTAACAATGTTTTTAAAAATATGTTTAGGATGCATACTGTTGAAGTGTAACAAAGCGTTCTTCCTACAAACTTTTCTAAAAAGTGAGGTGGACAGAACCCCATCAATCAAGGTGACTTTAGTGTTACTGCTCAATGAATAATTCAATGCAAATCTAAAACAACAACTAGTAGATTCCAAGTAGTGTACAAATCTCAATAAATCAGATTCTGCACCCTGCCGCAAAATAAAAACATCATCAACAAAACATTCATAGTATAAATGATGTGCAGAAAATTCCTATTCTGATAACACTGCCATGCGCTCCCAGTCAGCCAGTACAAGATTGGCATAGCTGTTAGCGCATGGAGTGCCCATCGCAACACCAACCCTCTGTCTGTAAACTACATCATTAAATAAAAAAACATTGTCATAAAGGACCAACTCCATTAAAGTACCAATACATTCTACTAATTCTGGAAAATAATCAACATTTTCCATCAAGTAATTTTTTAGAGAAGCAACACCAAAATCATGTGGTATTACTGTAAACAATGTCTGTATGTCCATACTAACAAGAAGGGTTTCATTACTAACAGACCCATGCATTCTAGCAATTGCACCTAGTGTGCTAAGGAAATGCTCAGTATCCCTGAGAACAGGCACAGCTGTGTCTGGTGGTCTCTTAAGTTGTTGCTCTATAAAAATAGAAATTAATTCTGTGGCCCAACCCCTGCCCCAAACAATCGGATGAAGGGAACTGGTATCAAGGGGTCCAAGACCATCGTGAAATCATATAGCCCCTTATCAAGCACTTGTTCCATTAAAAGGCTCATATAAAGTGCTCTGAATACCACCAATAATCTTGTGCAAATCATGTTCATTAATAACTTCATAGGTAGAAACATCATTCAACATGGCATACATACTAGCATTATAATAGTTTGTGTCAAGGACCACTATGGATCCATCTTTATCAGCAGGTCTTATAGTCAGTTCAGCATTACTTTTAAGTTCACGAAGTGCTTCAAATTCACCTGATGTTAAATTATAAAAATTACATTTCCTTAAGTCAGTATCTTGTAGTTCCTTTTCCATAGTCTTAAAGAAAGTTTCAAGCACAGGTGTTGACTGTGAAACGAAAGTACTGGTACGCTTAAACAAAGCTGGAGTGCTAGTGTGCTCACCAAAAGTTAGCTTTGATGCTATATTTCATAAAAACTATTTAATGTCAAATAAAACACTCTCAAGTGGAACCGCTTGTGACGGCACAAAATTAAGCCCTCTATCTAGAAGACTAACTTGCTCTGGAGTCAAAACATGTGAAGATAAATATTACACTAACAATGTATTTTCTTTCTTTCTAAATTACATTAGATAACGCAATTTTCTGTATTCCTCACAGGTCTGCCATTATTCATAGGCATTGGTCACTCCTTCATTCATAGACGTGCCCTCAGATCCCGTGTAAGGGCTAATGAAAAGAACCTTGGCTTTCACCCTGCACTCTGTTCAGTAGAAAGGATAGTCATCTCAGGACTATATTGATGCTAGCTGCTGCCTTTACTTGAGTCATTTCAGTTTCAACAGAAATCATGATATACTAACCATTCATTTGGGTGACAATGATTTATCTTTTATTTCCAAACACATTCTACTCAGCAAAATGCTGGGTGATTTAACATATTTCAGTAGATGTTTCTGTGGATGGCAATAACTTGGTCATCCATATTGCCAAGTTTATTTTGGTCAGGAGCTTGCAAATCTTCAGCACTAAAAGTTACCCACACGTTCCTAAACCATAGAATACCCAGAACTTCTAAGATCATGGGCTTTACTGTAATTGATCATCTTGACTGGAACAAACCTTACCCAGTTTTTTTCAATAAAGATGGAGTCCACTTGAATGACATAGTTATTTAAGAAACAACTGGCTTACCACTTACAAGAGAGTTATATTTCAAGAATCTCTTTGTAATCCATGGTTAATGCATCAATAATTTGTTTAGAAAGTGTGGAGGAACAGCATGTGACAAGTATATGGACAGGTACATACCAAAATTATCATTATGGTTAATGATTGGATTAATAAGGGCCATGTACAGGGGAACAATAATATCTCCCTGGATCTGGACACAATACATTTAGATATATGTTGTGCAAAGAAAAATTCATCAATTGTTTTCATGAAATAGAGTCTTATTCATGGGACTCTCTCAGGTTGGGAGTCTCTAACTGAATAAATGTGTTGCCTAATGGCAAGTGTATGATTTAGTAGAATTGTTGCCTCACAGCAAGAGGTTCTCCTTTTCGATTCTCGGCTGGAGTGCCTTCTGTGTAGAGTATGCATGTCCTCCCCATGGTCGAGTGGCCTCTGAAAGACATGCATGAATGGGCATACCTTCTCTGAAGGGTGGGCGTCAGGCTGGCAACTCGGCACCATAAAAATCGACTGCCAATCATTAGCAGACTGGAGTTCCACTGTGGCGACCCCTAACCGGGAAAAGCCGAAAAGACAAACAAGTATGATTTATATATGGTAGTATGAGTGACTAATGATTCAGGAAAGAAGCATGCTGAAACTGTGGTTGCTCTGCTTTGGATTGGCAACCAGTTGAAACTTTTCAGTATTTCACAGTGACAAGCCTGTGTGAATGCTAAGAAGGCAAAGTGACAGATCTTGTTTTCTGTCACTGGATGGAGATGGATGTTACTAGAAGAACTGAATGCTATTAATGGAAGACTATAATTTAATGTTGGGCCTGGTACATTTATAGCTATAGTCTGTCCTGCAGAGGGTGAGAGAAAATGTGAGATTGTGTAGCATAACTTTAGTTGTGTTATCACCTTATTAGTGGTAGTTTAAGTTTGCTGCTTAAAGTTTAGATCAGTGTCTATTATGAGTCCTAGGTATTCTTTATATTGTTTAAAGGGGAAGGGATGTTTTGGTGATCTTTCATTATGAGAGGGGGTAGTCTTGTAGTGCTTGATGAGCTCTTAATAAACATGGTCCCTGATTTTGATATGTTAATGTTGATTGGAGGTATTCCAGCTTGCTAATTTCGTATAACTGTTTGGTTTTTTTTTTTATTTTTGGAATTAGTTTGTTGAAGGATTTCTAGGACTCTAGCATGAGTATGCATGTACTCAGTGCATAGAACAAGTCTGACATAAGGGTGTTCATGGGTCAGATACTTTTGGAATAGTGAAAATATGAAAGGGCTTAAGTCTAAACGCTAAGGAATACTGCAGTTCAGTGTTTTAGAATATGAGAGGTAATTTGTATACATTTCAAATAATATGTTAGTTAGTTAGATCATTTTTTAGCCATGCAGTGGTGCTTTCACCAAAATTAAGTCCAGGCAGCTTTTTTTTTTGTAAGATCAGTGCATGGCTGACTGTCTTGAAGGCCATGCTCATATCAACAAAAGCACCGACTTCTAAACAAACAGACTTTTTATACATAAATTGTTACTGCATATAGTGAAGTAGGTGTACTGAAGCCATTATAGAAACCTTGCTACTGATCAGAAAGGAGTCCAAAAATTATTATACATTTAAATACTTACTTGTAATCTATTTGTTCAACAATTTTGATAAAGGGACAGATATTTGGAATGTGTATGTCTGTGTGTATATATATCCATACATATATATATATATATATATATATATATATATATATAGTGCACTACACACTAATACTTTGGGTAGGGATAGAATTATGGCATGCTTGAATGAAGTTGACAAGCTGTCAAATGCTTCTTCTCCTTTCAGCTTTTCCTGTTAGGGGTCAACACAGTGGTCTGCAGAACAATTGGCAGTCGAGTTCTATGGTGTGGAGTTGCCAGCCCAGCACCCAACATTCCACAGAAGGCACACACATGCACACCTAGGGCCAGTTTAGAGTGTCTAATTCACCTATCACATGTCTTTAGGATGTGGGAGGAAACGAAGCACCCTGGAGGAAACCCATACAAGCACGGGGAGGATATGCAGACTCTGCACAGAAACCACTCCAGCATAAATCGAACTGGAGAACCTCTTGCCATGAGGCAGCAATGCTAACCACTGCACCACCACAGCCACCATAATATGCTGCCAGATGAGAGAGATAAATTATAAGTGAAAGTCAGTGGTTGGCCAAATTAAGTAAGAATGTATAGCGTGTGCTATACCTGGCATATATCTTTTTGTCAAACTTATCCAACAATTTTTTTTTTCTTTGTATGAAATTTCTTTGAAATGGAAAATTAGACAGTGGCTTAATAGTCAGTATAGCAGCACTGAGTTTGGAGTGTTTGGAAAGGGGATCATTTATTTGCACTTCATTTAGGTTCATAGGTTCATATGTAGGATCTAGGCAATCAATCTGTAGACCATTACAAGTTTAGCTAAAACCACCCATTCAAAATCTCCCTCTAGTCCGAAGGAGAGCAAGACAAGATAGACAAGGAAGACTTTGAGGCTGTCCATCCAATTATCTTGGTTTACTATGAAGGTGGCAAGGGTGCTACTTTCATGAACATGTAGAAATACTTTGTTCCAGAGGTCGAGGACTGGTTAGGATAAAAATCTATCATGGCTGGTGTGACAAAGGGAGCTACTGCCAGCACAGCTATCTGGAATTTTGTAAATAATTATATGTCATTTGTGAATATCAACATGATTTATATAAGATGCTTGTGTTATAACTGTATTAGAACTGTATGCTATGTGTATATCAAACTGTATATCAAACTGGTTTGTACAGATATGTGTGTTAAAAAGGTATTTTATTTATTTTATTTTATAAAGGTATTTTATCATATTTTTGAAAAGGTATGTAAACACTATAATGTTGACCAATGGCTCTGGGTATGGTTCCATACTCTTACTCCATGGTAAAGCTGTACCTGCTGTTTCTAAATTGTCTGATACTGATTGCTTAAATTATAGTACAGTTAAAATTTGTTTATTAGAGTGTTTTAAGTTAACACCTGAAGCTTATAGAAAAAAAGTTTTGTGAGCATAGACGCAAGGCAGATGAAAGTGTGTGTCAATATATTGCTGAACTAAGCACTTATTTCATAGGTGAGTGAATTGGTATCAGGCACTTTGCCTGAGGACATAAGAATCTGGTTGGCAGATAAGGAATGAAATACCACAGATGAGCTGGAGAAAAAGGGAGACATATACTTAGCAGGCAGGGCATCACTGCACAGGAAAGGGATATCCAGTGCTGCACATGAGTCTAAGAGAATCTATAGTGGGCAGCCTGAACCTCCCCAACAGAGTCTGCCAGTACCAGGAAGCCACTAGTTCAGGTACATGGCCAGTATCAAGTGGTAAGTGTTTTAAGTGTAACCGGTGGGTCCATGAAGCATAGAGATATCCATAAAGGCAAGGTGAGGAATAAAAGGTGGGAGGGGAAGTAAGTGTGAATGACAGAATTCCAGTGCAAGTTGTCTGCAGACAACAAGGGTACCAAGCTACCACAAGAGGTTATATCCTATCTTGGCAGATGGGAAACAGGCCACTGCTAAGACAGACACACCATCTGACCTATCCATTGTGAAGCCTGCAATGGTTAAAGAGAAGCACTACTCCAGTCAGAGCTTTAGGAGGGACCCCATTCCAAGTACATTTGGCTAGGGTTCACCTTGGCTGGGAGGGTGGAAAAGGAAACAAGCAAGTAGATGTGTTTGAGTATATCCCTGCAGATGTCCCGATAGGGAATGATTATGATAATGCAGCATCTTGTGTGCATGCAGTAACATACAGTCAGGCTT
Organism: Protopterus annectens; assembly: GCF_019279795.1. Taxonomy (NCBI): domain Eukaryota; kingdom Metazoa; phylum Chordata; order Ceratodontiformes; family Protopteridae; genus Protopterus; species Protopterus annectens. The sequence goes on from NC_056732.1 coordinate 592,981,406, forward strand.
GGAGACAAGCATGCAGGTCTGGTAACCTGAGGGGACCCCTCAAGACCACACACTTGAAGCCAGAACTGATGAAGTGGCTACTTCAGGAGGGAGTTACCCTGTAGCATTGAGACTGAGGGTGAGCCACAGCTGCTTCTGGGTTTCTGATGTTCCCTTGAACACAGTGACCGCAAGGGCAAAGGTGAGTAGCAGTACCCAGGCTGACAGTGAGGCATCACTGTCAGAGAATACCAGATTTCCTGTGGAACGGGAGCTGGGAAGGGTAACAAACAGAGAGGTGAGACAAGCTCAGCTCTCAGACCTTACATTACAAGGGTTGAAAAAGGTAGTCAGAGAGGCACCTGTTTCTCAAGAAAAATGGCAATCTGTATACTGGGGCAAAGGGTTACCGTATAGAGAGTGGGCCCCTGAGGGAGGGATAGAAGGTGAGAGAATGTATTTATTTATTTATTTGACATTTGTTAACCGGGTTAGTCCAACTTCATATCAGTTGGTAGTGCCCAGAGTCTTCTATCCGGAAGTTCTTACCATAGCCCATGATATTCCCTTTGCAGGTCATATGGGCATAAAGCATACAAAGAGATGCATTATGCAGAATGTTTATTGCCCTGGAATTTCCAGGGTGTAACAGGGTACTGCAGGAATTGTGAACAGTGTCAAAAGGTAGGCAAGGCAAGAGACAAAATCAAAGCTCCGTTGATGCCTTTGCCTGTGATTGAGGAGCCATTTCAGAGGGTAACTATGGATATTGTGGGGTATCCGAGTACCCCATGTTCCACAGGAAATACGTATATCCTAGTGGTAGTAGACTATGCTACCAGATACCCTGAGGTGGTGGCTCTGTCATCCATTGAGGCAGAAAAGGTGGCAAATGCTTTCTTAGAGATTTTCAGCAAGGTAGGTTTCTCAAAAGAAATACTGACTGGCAGAGGTGCCAACTTCATTTCAGACCTGCTGGCTTGTCTGTGGAAGCACTTTGAGGTGATGCACCTAAAGACCACCCCCTCCCCTCCCTAGACTAATGGTCTTGTGGAGAGGTTAAACTCTACACTAAAGACCATGCTGCAGGCATTTGCAGGCCAATTTAAGAGGGATTGTGACAAATATTTGCCCCATCTGTTGTTTGCTTACAGAGAGGTGCCCCAGGAATCCACAGTTTTTTCTCTCTTTGAGTTGCTGTATGGGCATAGAGTGAGGGGACCTCTATATTTGATTTGTGATTAATGGGAGTGTGAGTGTGAATTCCACACAGAGTTTGTTGTGGCATATGTCCTACACCTCAGGACAAGGCTCAGGGAACTCATGGGCTTGGCTCAGGAGAACCTGGCAGAAGCCCAACAGTAGAAAAAGGTTTGGTATAACAGGAATGCTCAAGCTAGAGAGTATGCTGTGAGACAGCAGGTTATGGTTCTCATTCCTGTCAGACACAACAAGCTGCAGGCAGCATAGAAGGGACCCTTCATAGTGGTAAGGAAGGTCAGTGATGTTAACTACATGGTAGAACTGCTAGGCAGGAGGTAGGGGCACAAATTGTACCATGTTAATATTATGAAACCTTACCATGAAGGGCTGGTGGCAGTGATAACTGCCTTATAGTCTGGGCAAAAAGGGGCACAGCTAGTAAACTTTTGCCAGCGTGTGTGTGTGTGTGTGTGTGTGTGTGTGTGTGTGTGTGTGTGTGTGTGTGTGTGTGTGTGTGTGTGTGTGTCTGTGCGTAAATCAAACCTTAAAGAGTATGTGTGTCAGTTACTTGAGCAGAGGATCTGGAGTAAGAGAGAGAAACCAGCCCCTGACTGACTGTGGTTTCTGAGTGCTCTTAAGGGAAATTGCACTTGATGCAGAGAGCTGCATCTGGAAATACTGTGTGTGTACTTGTCATCCTCCCAGTGTATGGCCCCCACTGTTGCCACTGGTGAGGATTGAGGCTCCTTGATTACTGGTACAATTGTGGGTCATCACATATTGGCTGGCAGTGGTGGGATATCCACATATTGGGATTCAGTGTTATGGATATTGAACACCTGTAGCCTGTAAACAGTGGTCACTAAAGAAGTAGTTTGTACTCTCAAACAGCCACACAGTAGACATTCAGAGTTTCATATCACAATAGTTTTATTTATTTTTGTTAGCTTAGCTAGTCAGGGATAGCAGGCAAGGATGTCAGCAGAGGAGTATGGCAAGCTGACAAGGAACCAGTTGGCTGAGTTGTGTCAAGCCAAAGGACTGATGCTTGCCAACCTGACTGAAGTAGAAATGATTGCAGCCTTAACCACACCTGCATCACAAACCAGCAACCAGGAAGACAACCAGTCTGGCCTTGGGGATATACAACTCTCAGAAAATGGACAATTCAACTTTGCCTCAGAGGACTCAAATGTCCATCTGTTGATAAAGAGACTTGAACTGGAGGCCAAACATTTGGAAATGGAATCAGCAGAGAGACTGGCATTTGAAGGCTGAAGAAAAGGAGAAACAGAAACAAATGGAATTAGAATCAGCAGAGAGACTGAGACATTTGGAAGCCAAAGAAAATAAGAGACAGAAGCAATATGAAAAGAAAATGCTGACTCTTCTCCAGGGTCATGGAGGTAATGGGAAAGGGAGTAACCAAACCTCAGAAGGAATAAAGGTCAGTAAATTTCTTCCACAATTTACAGAGGGTGACTATTTTGATAGTTTCATTCATATTTTTGAAAAGGTATGTAAACACTATAATGTTGACCAATGGCTCTGGGTATGGTTCCATACTCTTACTCCATGGTAAAGCTGTACCTGCTGTTTCTAAATTGTCTGATACTGATTGCTTAAATTATAGTACAGTTAAAATTTGTTTATTAGAGTGTTTTAAGTTAACACCTGAAGCTTATAGAAAAAAAGTTTTGTGAGCATAGACGCAAGGCAGATGAAAGTGTGTGTCAATATATTGCTGAACTAAGCACTTATTTCATAGGTGAGTGAATTGGTATCAGGCACTTTGCCTGAGGACATAAGAATCTGGTTGGCAGATAAGGAATGAAATACCACAGATGAGCTGGAGAAAAGGGAGACATATACTTAGCAGGCAGGGCATCACTGCACAGGAAAGGGATATCCAGTGCTGCACATGAGTCTAAGAGAATCTATAGTGGGCAGCCTGAACCTCCCCAACAGAGTCTGCCAGTACCAGGAAGCCACTAGTTCAGGTACATGGCCAGTATCAAGTGGTAAGTGTTTTAAGTGTAACCGGTGGGTCCATGAAGCATAGAGATATCCATAAAGGCAAGGTGAGGAATAAAAGGTGGGAGGGGAAGTAAGTGTGAATGACAGAATTCCAGTGCAAGTTGTCTGCAGACAACAAGGGTACCAAGCTACCACAAGAGGTTATATCCTATCTTGGCAGATGGGAAACAGGCCACTGCTAAGACAGACACACCATCTGACCTATCCATTGTGAAGCCTGCAATGGTTAAAGAGAAGCACTACTTGCTTGGGCAGTCTACTCCAGTCAGAGCTTTAGGAGGGTCCCCATTCCAAGTACATTTGGCTAGGGTTCACCTTGGCTGGGAGGGTGGAAAAGGAAACAAGCAAGTAGATGTGTTTGAGTATATCCCTGCAGATGTCCCGATAGGGAATGATTATGATAATGCAGCATCTTGTGTGCATGCAGTAACATACAGTCAGGCTTGGAGACAAGCATGCAGGTCTGGTAACCTGAGGGGACCCCTCAAGACCACACACTTGAAGCCAGAACTGATGAAGTGGCTACTTCAGGAGGGAGTTACCCTGTAGCATTGAGACTGAGGGTGAGCCACAGCTGCTTCTGGGTTTCTGATGTTCCCTTGAACACAGTGACCGCAAGGGCAAAGGTGAGTAGCAGTACCCAGGCTGACAGTGAGGCATCACTGTCAGAGAATACCAGATTTCCTGTGGAACGGGAGCTGGGAAGGGTAACAAACAGAGAGGTGAGACAAGCTCAGCTCTCAGACCTTACATTACAAGGGTTGAAAAAAGGTAGTCAGAGAGGCACCTGTTTCTCAAGAAAAATGGCAATCTGTATACTGGGGCAAAGGGTTACCGTATAGAGAGTGGGCCCCTGAGGGAGGGATAGAAGGTGAGAGAATGTATTTATTTATTTATTTGACATTTGTTAACGGTTAGTCCAACTTCATATCAGTTGGTAGTGCCCAGAGTCTTCTATCCGGAAGTTCTTACCATAGCCCATGATATTCCCTTTGCAGGTCATATGGGCATAAAGCATACAAAGAGATGCATTATGCAGAATGTTTATTGCCCTGGAATTTCCAGGGTGTAACAGGGTACTGCAGGAATTGTGAACAGTGTCAAAAGGTAGGCAAGGCAAGAGACAAAATCAAAGCTCCGTTGATGCCTTTGCCTGTGATTGAGGAGCCATTTCAGAGGGTAACTATGGATATTGTGGGGTATCCGAGTACCCCATGTTCCACAGGAAATATTATATCCTAGTGGTAGTAGACTATGCTACCAGATACCCTGAGGTGGTGGCTCTGTCATCCATTGAGGCAGAAAAGGTGGCAAATGCTTTCTTAGAGATTTTCAGCAAGGTAGGTTTCTCAAAAGAAATACTGACTGGCAGAGGTGCCAACTTCATTTCAGACCTGCTGGCTTGTCTGTGGAAGCACTTTGAGGTGATGCACCTAAAGACCACCCCTCCCTCCTAGACTAATGGTCTTGTGGAGAGGTTAAACTCTACACTAAAGACCATGCTGCAGGCATTGCAGGCCAATTTAAGAGGGATTGTGACAAATATTTGCCCCATCTGTTGTTTGCTTACAGAGAGGTGCCCCAGGAATCCACAGTTTTTTCTCTCTTTGAGTTGCTGTATGGGCATAGAGTGAGGGGACCTCTATATTTGATTTGTGATTAATGGGAGTGTGAGTGTGAATTCCACACAGAGTTTGTTGTGGCATATGTCCTACACCTCAGGACAAGGCTCAGGGAACTCATGGGCTTGGCTCAGGAGAACCTGGCAGAAGCCCAACAGTAGAAAAAGGTTTGGTATAACAGGAATGCTCAAGCTAGAGAGTATGCTGTGAGACAGCAGGTTATGGTTCTCATTCCTGTCAGACACAACAAGCTGCAGGCAGCATAGAAGGGACCCTTCATAGTGGTAAGGAAGGTCAGTGATGTTAACTACATGGTAGAACTGCTAGGCAGGAGGTAGGGGCACAAATTGTACCATGTTAATATTATGAAACCTTACCATGACAGAAAGGCCCTTGTGCTGAGTATATGCAGTGGATGGCAGGAGGAGTCTGAGGAGGATCTGGTGACTGATGTCATCAGTGAAGCTCAGACAGACAGTTCAGTGGAAGGGGTAGTAATGCCCCAGCAGTTATCCCCTACACAGGTTACAGAAATCTGAGCAGTGTTACAGGAGTTTGGGGCATGTTTACTGGGAAACTGTGGTGTACTCACCTGGTGCAGCACCATGTGGATACAGGACCCCAAAGGCCTATTAGGCAGGCCCCTTATAGGGTGCCTGAGAGAGTCAGGCATACTCTGAGGGAGGAGATACAGGAAATGTTGGAACTAGGCTTAATTCAGGAGTCCAGCAGTCCCTGTGCCTCCCCAATGGTGCTGGCACCAAAGAAGGATAGTGTGGACTACAGGAAATTAAATATTCACACAGAGTCAGGTGCTTACCCCTTACCTAGGACAGATAAAGCCCTAGGGCAGCTGGTTGAGGCTAAGTATCTTACCACTATTGATCTTACCAAGGGCTGCTAGCAGGTGCCCTTGACTCCCAATGCTAGAAAGAGGTCAGCCTTTGTGAATCCTTTAGGTTTGTATGAGTTCACAAAGATGCTGCTCTTTGGAATGAAAAATGCCCCAGTGACTTTTCAAATGCTGGTAGTTCATATCCTAGCAGAAGCAGGAGATTTTATTCTTGCTTAACTGGATGGTATTGTCATCCACAGTCATTCCTGGCAAGAGCACCTTCAGCATGTCAGGGACCTGCTATGCAGACTATAGAGGGCAGGGTTGACCATTAAGTCCTGTAAGTGTCAGGTGGGTATGGCCGAGGTCTCTTACCTGGGACATAAAATGAAGAGTGGTAAGATCAGACCAGGATCTGCTAAAGTGGAAGCCATTCAGGCATGGCCTGCCCCTGTTACTATAAAGCAGATGAGGGCATTCTTAGGGACACCAGATTACTACAGAAATGCTGTCCCTAATTATAGTACCATATGTGCTCCCCTCACAGATCTGACAAGGAAAAACAGGCCAGATAAGGTAATGTGGACACCAGCATGTGAGCAACCATTCCAGAAGCTTAAAGGAGCTTTAGGAGGACCCCCTGTGTTAGAGAGTTCAGATTACAACAAAGAATTTTTGTGCAGGTGGATGCTTCAAACCATGGGGTGGGGGCAGTACTCAGCCAGGTTTCCTCAGATGAAGAAGAGCACCCAGTGGTACATCTCAACTGTAGGCTCCAACCCAGGGAGGAACACTGTGCAGCTGTAGAAAAGGAATGTCTAAACATAATGTGGGCACTGCAGAAACATCAGTCTCATTTATATGGAAGAAATTCACTGTAGTTACATACTACAATTCCCTTAACATGGATACATCAAGCCAGCCAGAAAAATGCTAAGTTACTAAGGTGGAGCCTAGGATTCCAGGCATATGATATGACAGTGCATAACCACAGTGGGGTTAGCAATGCCAATGCAGATGGGCTCTCAAGACAAGGGATGGGGTAATGTATTCCCAGACAGGCTCATTCCTCTCAAGAAATGTTTCTCAATGGTTACTTGAAAAACTAGCTTGAGTCTTGGAGGGGGTGGGTGTAACAAAGGGAAATACTGCCAACACAGCTATCTGGAAGTTTGTAAATAATTATATATCATTTGTGAATATTAACATGATTCCTATAAGATGCTTGTGTTATAACTGTATTAGAACTGTATGTCATGTGCATATCAAACTGGTTTGTACAGATATGTATGTTAAAAAGGTATTTTATAAAGTGCTTATGCTTAAAATGTAACCACAGTGTGCACTGCTGGAAGAGAACAGAAATGTAGATGCACTGTAACTGTTTAAATGTATATATTTTAAGAGTGGAAACTGGAATATAAGAAGTTAACTTCAGAAAAATAACAAATTAAATTACTTTATGGTTAAGCAATAAAACATAGTATCTTTCATTTTTCAATGAGCTAGAGACATAATGTCTATACTAAGGAGCTTTCTGTATTGCCTTTAGGATGAAATAATTACTAGTTTTGAAACGTGGATGAATGTAGTTGTTTTTTGACTTCCAGCATCTGCCAGAGATCTGCGGTCTATGTATTTTCACAGGTAGATTCTAAATATTAAGTAGCTGATAAGGAGTTGGCTGGAGGCAGTGATAACTATCTTATAGTCTGGGCAAAAGGGGGCATAGCTAGTAAACCTGTGCCACCCTTTCCCCTGGTATGTGTGTGTGTGTGTGTGTGTTTGTGTGTGTGTGTGTGTGTGTGTGTGTGTGTGTGTGTGTGTGTGTGTGTGTGTGTGTGTGTGTGTGTGTGTGTGTGCGCGCGTAAATCAAACCTTAAAGATTGTGTGCGTCAGCTATTTGGGCAGGGTCACAAAGCACTGGTTGGACAGAGAGGGTGCTGGAGGTCTTGGCTTCACCACTTAGCTGAGATCTCAACTCTATAGCTGTATCAGTGGGGAGTCTTATTGGGGATCTGGAGAAAGTGGTAGGAACCAGCCCTGGACCAGTTGTGGTCTCTGTGTGGTCTTAAGGGTAATTGCACTTGATACAGGGAGCTGTGTCTGGAAATACTGTGTGTACTTCTCATCCTCCCAGTGTACATCCTCCACTGTTGCCATTGGTGAGGATTGAGGCTCCTTGATTACTGGTCCAGTGGTGGGTCATCACACCTACCTATCTTATTTATGTATTGATAGAGTTTTAGTTCATTTAACTGTCTGTTTGAGATACCATTTGTTCTAAGAAGGTATAAGAAGTCAAAGATAGTTGTATCTTTCAAGGCTTGAAAGGCTAGACACAGATCTCCATGAAAGAGTCTATAAGAGAACGTGTAAAGAGAGAGGATTACTAATTTGTCCTCATAACAAAGATTGTTAAAGCTATTATGAATCTCTGAGGTCTCCCAAGTTGAGTTATATGCTTAGACAAATACATGCCAAAAGGTACATTATATTCATTATTGTTTCTGATGAGGTATGAGTAAAGAGAAACTAAGACTTCTATGGACCTAGTGGAGATAAGCCAGACAGAAGGCTTTCCAAACTATAGCTGAGACATGATGGTCACATGATAAGGTATTATCAACAAGTACTCCTTGATCCCTTATGACAGATTCTGATTGGAAAGTTGTGTCACTTATATGTGTTATGTGAAAAAGTTCTGTTTTCCAAAATGAACTATGCTACATTTTTCATATTTAATTTGATGCCATTATTCTTTCATTAATTATTAATATGGTCCAAATCATGCTTCAGCAATTGTGACTCAGTGAAAGATCAAATAACAACACCCAATTTACAGTCATCTGCAAACTTAGATAACCAGTGGCCAAAAGTGTTGGCCTGAAGGCCTGAGAAATATATACACAATAGAAAAGGGTCCAACTCTGGGCCCTGTGGTACACCACTGGTAACTTTTTTTTTTCAGAAGTGGCACCTGTGAATGTAACCACATGGGTTCAGTAGACAACCAGTGAGTTATCCACTGCATAACACAGGAATCTATATTCATATTTACAAGTCTGTCTATAATGCCTGCATAGGGAATAGTGTCAAAGGTCTTGGCAGGTCTAGATATGCTGCATGTACTGCATAACCACTATCCACTGTTTCTGTTATTTTTTCAAAGAAATTAATGAGGTTAAAGAAGTAGAACCTTCCTTATACATATTTGAATTGATGAGGACACATGGTTAAGACACTTTCAATGTACAAATTAATGATGACTGAGATAATACACTGTATAGGTCTATATTTACCAGGGTCTATAGTCAGGCCATGCTTGTATAATGGCCTTGCCATGGCTCTGTTTGAGACTTTAGGAATGTAACCAGTTGCGAGGCTTAGATAAGAAAGATAAAAATAGTTTTTACTGAGGATGATGGTGATCATGTCTTGGAAACACACTACATACTGAGATCAGGACTGGCAGTACACTGGAACAACAGTTTCCAAAAAACAGAAACTACTTCATCCTATGGCTGTCATCGATGCAGTGGCATGACCAGTCTGACTGAGTAAGGTGAGCAGTGAGCATACCTAGCAAGCTTATCTTCAGTAACCAAGCCAACTCCAGGTGAATGGGGGCAAATTACTCCACTTCTGCATATATGCACAGTATTGTCATGAATAAGTCTGTGTGTGAGTGCTGCTTTTAATATTATTTTTGTATTACACAATGTGTGCTTCATCTGTGAATTTGACGCACTTTGTAAGTTAGGAGTTGTGTCATTTTCATATCTTTTCAGATCTGTATTATTCTGCTGTACTTATACAATTACGTATTAATACCTTGACTGTGTTTTGCAATGGTGTCTAAATATCTTACTTGCAAAAATGATACAATCTCCCGTTTGCACATCTTGTGCAATGAATATTATTATCTACAATCCTGCTTTTAAACATGTCAACCATTAATTAGTTGCTGTCCAGCTTTACATTAAGAATACTTCCCTACCTCAAAAGCAGACTGAAAAATAAATGTATTTATATTATTTTGCTGTTTACCTGTATTCAAAGTTATTGTTTCTTACTGATACACAACACTGCTATTTTAGCCTCATTTCTACGTTCTGTTTCTCCTCTTCAATATTTATTTAAGTTGTTGCAAAGCAGAAATACCGCTGACTATGATTAAACTTTTAAATGCATTCTATATTTTCTACATCCTGAACGGACTTTTACTTGCCTGATGGATTTAAAAGAACTGTTCACTGCAGTGATATTACTAAAAGCGTGTTTTCATTTTTAGTGGAAACATAGTTAAAATGATTATTAAGTATATCTCGAAAAAAACTGTGCCACCCATTCCAGTGTCTCTGTTAATTTTCAATAAAATAATGTTACATATTTTCGGATTCTTCTGAACATAAAATGTATGTCATATGAACATAATCAAAAATGAACACCTCCACTGTTTATTCCACAGTTAGCAAACTTGATATCAGTTTAATGGTTGCCATACAGTATGTGTATTTGCAGCAAAAATATGTTATGCATAAAATATTTAATAATCATGTAGACTTTCACAATGAATAAATGCAAACCCTAAAGGTTGTTGTGCAACAGCCTTCTCTGTTCCCTACAATGTACATATAATGCATACAGCAGAAAGTTTTTCCTCCTTAGTGAAAACTATTTTATGCTTGTGTATCCCTGTCTTAACTAGACCTTCATAAAGCTAACTGCCATACCACTTAATAAGTTTCAAGATGCATACATTTTTGATTTAAACCCTTCTGAAAATTGTGATAGCCCTTTTACATGCCCCATGCATGCTTATTTTATTTAAAGTTCACAATCAGTTATACTTATCCTATAAGAAATCATGTTTATAATTCACATTACAAAAAAAAAATATTTCCCCTCATGTTGTTCCTTCATCCCTATTAGTAGGCCACCATTGCTTTAATAAATATCTCATAATATCCCTTTATACTTCCCTTTTAAAATCATCAGTCAACCATCACAAATGCAGTAGAAAATATTATTCAAATTTTCTTGTAACACAGCATTAAGATAATTATAATATAAAAGCTATAAAGCTTTTGAAGATGGACTGACATCTGTTTTGAAGAAAAAATATGTTAGTTTGCTATTGTACCTTCCAAACTACAAGGCATCAAACAAGATTTATAATACCTTGTTAACTAAACAGATACCATAGTAAAACTGGAAAAAAAAAGAAAATCAGAATTAAGACAAAGGTCTTACAAGGTATGCATACTCAATCCAGTTACTTACCAGCTGCAATCAGCCAAATATCCAATTATCTTATTAAAGTCTAATCCCAAGCTGGTACTTTACAAGTACATGCAGAATTTAACTATCACCTACGATTGTTTAGATTTTGTTTTTGGCAATGACCATCTAACTGAAATAACATTTGCCAAGATAAATGACCTAAACAGACAATGTGAACAGTCTCCTGAAGGTTTTTAGTATGAAATAACGGTGTTTGAAAAATAGCATATCACAATATTTACATTTTTACAGCTAAGAAATCACATCACTTTAATCCATAGCTCTCACATATGAAAAACACAAATAATAATTAGGTGTAAAGGTGCCAAGTTAAAGACACTTAAAATACTGGTATTCACAACTTCTCAAAAATGCCAAATATTTAGTTGGGACAGATGCCCCTCCTCCCTAAAAAACAGTGAAATTTCAAAGGTATTCTTTACCACAGATGATAATCCATGAAAATTATTTCAGGTGTTTATTCCATGTTCATTTTTTGAAGTTCCTTGAGTAGAAGTTGAATGTTCAAGGACCTTAAATGCAATACTCAAAACTATGGAACTGTATACTAACGGTAACACAGGGCTTCCAGAAATTATTGTTTATACTCCAAGTTACAACAATCCAGATGTTAGTATATATAAATAACAGCAGTAAGGGGGGGGCACCCCCCACATTATTATGACTGAGGGAGAAGCACCCTGTAAATCATTTGAAAAGTGTAACATTGAGTTTCAAAATTCTTTTTTATTCTGTTTAAATCTGAGTTTATTCCTTGAAGTGTCTGGAATTGAATGATCAGGTCTTGCATTCCTGAAAGGGATTCTAGTCCACTATGCCTATGTCCATAGCTCATTTGGGAACCTGAAATCATGCCACTGACGATAATGACTGTATCATCTCCTCTAAGCAAAGAAGTCACATTTTTTAAACTATTTCTGCCAGTGAAAATACATATAGGAGAATGCATGTCATAATATTGGGTTTGGGCATTTCTCCTATAGGTCATCCATTATTTTTTCAACTGTCCAAATAATTTTTATTCAAAGCTTGATAAGTAAATACTAAGCTATCAGTCTGCAGACTATTACAAGCCTAGCCAATAACCAGAGCTCAGAATCAAACCTTGTACCTTGCAGCTGTGTGATAAAGGCTTTACCCATTATGTCAACCCCTTTCCCTTTATGATGACCCTCCCCTTATGCCAACTCCTTCCTATCTTTTAGGTTGCTAAAAATCTGCTTGAGGTGATATATAAAGGATAATGACAGAGATAAGTGATTTGACTACCAGTTTCAAGATGAAAATGGTTTTCTACAAGTATTTATTTCATCAGATATTGTGAAAATTATTTTCATTGACTGAAAGGAAATGACCTTCCAGAAGCTTCACATACTAATAAGAGGCAAAATGAAAAACAATTTCTAGAGTTTAAAGATGTATACTCCAATAAATTACATCAGAGTATAGTCATTCGCTTCCCAAAATTGCAATAAAAATGTGCCCCTTCTGCAGGTTAAACAAAAAATACACACAGAAAACAAATTTCAGAAGGAAAAACAAAGTCATTCACTGCACTTTCCAAGTAACCTGAACCTGATATATACATTGATATGCTCAGCAAACTGCAAGGATGCATTTATTAGATTTACAAATATAAGATTTGCATAGCTCTGCTAATATGGGGAACTATACAACAGGAAGAACCTGGGCACAAGCAGTAAGTGCTGTAGCCAAAAGGGTCCTTTAATGCACTCATGAGAACATTCGAAATAATGAGGAAAGTCCTTACTATAAGCTAATTTGCATGTCTCTGAATTGCTCAGTCATTACCCCTCTCATTAACAAGAACTTTGCTGCAGTTGTCATCACTGGCAGCCCATGCATCATGCTGACCCCCCCCATAGAATAACATTACTACAACCTAAAATAATGATTGTGCTAACTAATGTTTCTGTAAGTAGATATCAAAACATCTGAAACTGTGCAAAAGTGTATTTTAGTGATAATTGTTTCAGAAGCCATTACAGTCCTGAAGATAGAGTTCCCTCCAAACATCTACGATAATAAATTTGTGAATATGTCTACCGAAAGTCTCTGTCACTTTGATGACTCTTAGAGGAGTTTTATCAAGTACAGAGACTATACAACAATGAAATAAGCAAAATAATAACTGATTAATCCCATTCCAGAGATGTTCTATTTAAGCAGGAGAATCTATTTTCTAATTGACCAAGAGAATCTATCTAAAAATTGCTAATCGCCAATTATTGCAAAGTGGTGTGAAACAAAAGTAGTCCTATTTGACCATATTCTCCTAGCCAGGCTTTAACTTTAGACCACTGCAAAGAGTTAACTCCTTTCTTCTTGATTTAGCACAGTCAACACATCCCCATTCTTATGCATATTTTAGTATCTGATTTACATTCCTTTTTTCTTTTTCTGTATCTTGAGTAAAACAACTTGATACCCAATCATTTCTTTCCGCTTTAATATAGACATGCCCCGGATTCAGCAAGCAGCCGTGCAGGAATAAGTTTTCCTGCATGGCAGGGACCGTTCCTGTTCAGCATGGCAGTGCCATGCATATGTATTAAGGCATGTTGCCGTGCTGTAAAATGGACATGCTTCTGTGTACAAGCACAGGGGGTGTGTCTGAGAGCAGAGCTCTCACAATACACATGCCCTGCACTCCAAAATTGCTGTTCGGCAATTTAAAACAAGTGAGAATGCTCATAATACCCTCAACCCATCGGGGTAAGAAATCTGTGCAAAGCCATAAGGGACAATCATCCCTACCAAGCCAAAAGTTGATAGAACAACAGATTTAGCATAAGCAAATAGTGCACACCTCCCAACCCATCAGAGTAAGGAATGTGGACAAAGCCATAAGGGACGATTGTCCCACAAAGCAGAAAGTTGATAGAATAACAGGTTCAGCATTAAAATGGATATTCTGAAGGGTACAAATAAAAAAAAAACACAACAAATAAATATCTTTTTTTATATATGCAATAAAGTTTAAGTGTAGCTGCATGGGTCTGCCCGTTGCTTAGCTACGCTTAGCCCAGCTGAAACAGCTCAATAAGTTAAAAAGCAATAGACAGCCATTGTAAGCATAAGTGCAGTAGTGTAGTGGCTAGAGTGTATACTTTGAATGTAGTCATTCAAGATTTGAGCCTCATTAAATCCATTTCTGTTTTGTATGTGTAAATATTAAAATTTTCATATTTTGCGTATTTATGCAAGAAGTAACTGATTTTTCTCAACCAGAGTAGTGTATTAGTCCCAGATGTGAGGTGTTAGTGTAATAAACTAGTGAAACCCCCATATAAACACAAGTGCCACATACAGTATAGTCACGCAAGAATAAATTAATCACAGCACATTGGGGGATGTCAGGGTAGGTAAATAAATCTATATTATGTAATGAATGATGAATCAATCCCATACAGGTGGTAGACTAATATAATAAAACATAAGCAATGTTAAGCACTGCACAGCTATGTTGACTGGGTGCAAGCATTGTGTACATATAAATACTAAGCAATGGATAGCCCACTAAGTGGATTTGCCCATTGGTAAGCAATGCTGAACCTTTCCCTTTGAGCACTGTCAACTTTAGCTAAGCAGGTTTGCCTGTCGCTTAGCTTATCTCAGCATTTTCAAAGCCATCCAATCATGGCAAAGGGCAAGGATTCGGTCATATTTAAACCCCGCAGGCAGGAATACAGCTCATAACTGGTTGTAGCTCTCCACTGTAGGCAGTATGGCAGGTGATGGAGAGTGCATGCACTTTCGGACACAGTGCTGGGGCATACAGGAGTCCAAGGTCATGGTAGGACTCCTGGTAAAAAAACATGACGTGAGACTGCTGCAGGTCCAGTACCAGGGCTCCCAATATAAAGCGTAAGCCTGGGAAAGTCTCGCCCATGATCTCACCAGTGCCACTGGTATCCCTCGGACTGGTTATCAGGTCCGGCACCATTATGCCATCTTGAAATGGAGGAAGAGGGAGCTCTTGGAACAGTGGGTCCAAGAAGCAAGAGACAGAGGAGATGTTCCAGCAGTGTGTAAGTATTCATAGCAACAATTGTTTACCAAAGTCCAGCCTGTGTATGTGATGGATAGGTATGCATAAATGTTTCTCTATTTTCATTACAGCTGCAGCTGAGCGGGCTGTGAACTAGGAAGCCCATGCCAGCAGGTTGTAAAGGCTGCATCGTGAGGCTGGTGAGTAACAATCCTGCTTGTAGTAGTCATAACAAATAAATATAAAGAAGTAAAATGTCACCTGGAACTATAAAAATGTGTATGGTTTCCACTGAATAAACCAGACAATATGACAGTAAAAGTCCCATATAGGTCATATTTAAATAAAAGTGTAACTGCCTGGCAATAAAGTTCTAAATCCTGGACTGGTTGTGTCTACTCTGGTATTGTATGGCCTTTCATGTTGCATTCACCAAGATCTGGTATGTGAATAGTACTGTGTCAACTGTTTCTCACACTGTGCTACATAAAAATATATATCTAGGAATGTCTGTATAAGAATGTTGTAATTACAAGGTCAGATTGTGCAACCAAGAGAACTTAGACAGAAAACACAAAAGGAAAGACAGCACTTTATAAATAACTCACTCTGATGAAATGCAGATTATTGTATTTTTAGCACACACAGCCATGGTTCGAATCCCGGGAGTGGTAGTAAGCTGTATGGATAATCATACTTTTCAACTGTACAGATTTGTACAGAATGTCCAGATTTTTGCCTCATATTTTGACCTGTTCCTCTATTTTCCTGGCAAATCACTGGGATGATCTCAGGATTGTAGTCACTAAATAATGACATTCATTTGCGTTTAATAAGACTTCAGATCCTTCAGAAAATGTATATTAAAACAAATCCTGTTACTCTAGCAACTTTCTAAAAGTGTATAAGAGCAATATTTAAAATATGTCCCTATTTGTACCCCCATTTTGTCAAGCTTTGTACAGATTTTTTTGCATTAAGAGGTAGAGAGCTATGTGCTGAATTATAACTAGGAATCTGGGAATATGTATAGAAACAGTCAGGTAGTGTTAACAAACATTCCCTCCGCACGTCTGCCATGTAAGAGAAGTAGAATGTAGCTATAAGACAGTTGAAGTATACACTGTGTACAAACATACCACTGCCCAAACCAAGGCCATAGGGTATTGTAATAATACCTGTAGAGTAATGATTAGAGCTATGATCATTAAAGTTGTGAGTACTGCAAGGATATACAAGTTGTTAATTGACATCTCTCTCTCTCACTCCCACTATATCTGCAACAATAATCTAAGCACACAAATCAATGGGTATGTTTTACACTGAACCTACTGTTGGGATATATATCCTATTGTTCAACAAATATTGAAATGTGTTTCTATTAATGTTCCATGTTGAAATACTATCATTGATGGCCTATTGCTATCAATGTAACCTGCATGCTGTTATAATGGCCACTGTGGTTCCATATATGCATGTGTTGTGTTTGCTAAGCAACTGTTCCAAATCTGTTGTTTTGGGTTAATGGGAATATCTATGCATGCTGTTATAAATAACCCTGGACTGTTGACTATTACTAGCCCACATATTTTCTAAAACTGTAACACTGTAAAACTGTAGCATGTTTGGGAAGACAGGTCCCAGTGGACCCACCTCTCCCACCTCATCTGGCCATAGCATGGGCCCCAGCATATCTGGGACCCACCTCGGGACCTCTTCGTCCGCTGGTCCTGCACCACCTTTGGATGGAACCGCCTCAGGGGATGGGGCTCACCCCCCCTGAGAGTGGGCATGGACAGGAAGGCATCACCCAAAGCCAGGTCCGGGGTTTGGTGCATAGCAAGCTCCGAAAGGAGTTTGGAGATCTGCTATGCCAGATTGATGGTTGTGTGGTGCAATTAGAAGGTCAGCCTGCCCCTCCTGCTCATCCCCCAGCACAGCCACCTTTAGGGCTGTGAAGGTGCAATGGTGACTGCCATTGCGTGGGGACCTCAGTCCCACTGTTTCTATTTAGGGGCTCATGGGCTTCTGATTTCCAAACACCCCTCCCCATCCAAGGTGTTTACCTCCCACATGTGTCATATACTGCCCCTGTATGCTGTCTTGTCTGTCTTGTCTGTCTTCCTACCAAATCTACCTCCCCAAATATACCTACTATCCTTCCCCTGCATCCCACTCTCACCTTAAAAAAAAGGGCAATCTGTTCCCCAAAAAAAATTTCGCTCAATACATAGCTGTATATTTTGCACATGTATCCACTGGACACATACAATCTGGTCTAACTGGCTTCACAACACATTATTGTTGTCCTCACCTTCTCTCAGGGGTTTGAGTGTCCAAATATACCTCCAAAGTCAATATATATGCACAGTTGTTGCTGTAGAAGAAATAGACAGCTCTGTACCTTCCTTATACTCGTCTTGCACACCCCTAGCTACTTACCCTATTGTCTTTTCCTCTACATGCCCCTTTTCACCACTTCCTATCACCCCTTTTTCTTTATTTTAAAGAAATTAACGCAGGGGTAAGCAGGAGTAAGCACTTTTAAGCAGTAATAAGCGGGATTAAGCATGCTTACGCAGTGCTAAGCAATGCCTACACAGATTAAGCACTTTTCAGGCTGTGTGTAAGCATATTTAACTGGAAATTAGCATTGCTTACTGCCACGCAAACCCATGCAAATCTGCTTACAACTGCTTAAAACTGCCTTAATAACTCTGTATCCAACAGCCCTTGTTCTGCTGATCAACAAGATAATCAACCCTTGCAAATTTCAAACCCAGAATCCTGCAAACCATAGCCACAGCAAGTTACCACTAAGCCATCTGAGCTGTAGATATGTGCGATGTTTCCTGAAATATATCATGCAGCACAGTCATTTAACAGTAGGGAAGATGTATTTATATATGTATATGCATATATATATATATATAAGTCAAAATATATATGACAATAAGTCAACATATCAGTGTAGGGGTGTGCACACACATTCAACTGGCTTACTGTACTGAGTATTAATTCCCATGTTTTCACAGGACAGGTTGTTATGTTCCCTATTGAACTGAGCAGGCTATAGGACACATCACAGGTGGGGATTGTGTTGACATGTGCTTTTGTGGGGTCATGTTCCAATTGCACAACTACCATGCATTGTAACAGGGGTGTGTACACTTTATATCCACTGTGGCTTTATAGAATCAGCAGAACCTGACCTGTACAACTAGCCTCCACCAACGATAGATACTAACGGTAACACAGGGCTTCCAGAAATTATTGTTTATACTCCAAGTTACAACAATCCAGATGTTAGTATATATAAATAACAGCAGTAAGGGGGGGGCACCCCCCACATTATTATGACTGAGGGAGAAGCACCCTGTAAATCATTTGAAAAGTGTAACATTGAGTTTCAAAATTCTTTTTTATTCTGTTTAAATCTGAGTTTATTCCTTGAAGTGTCTGGAATTGAATGATCAGGTCTTGCATTCCTGAAAGGGATTCTAGTCCACTATGCCTATGTCCATAGCTCATTTGGGAACCTGAAATCATGCCACTGACGATAATGACTGTATCATCTCCTCTAAGCAAAGAAGTCACATTTTTTAAACTATTTCTGCCAGTGAAAATACATATAGGAGAATGCATGTCATAATATTGGGTTTGGGCATTTCTCCTATAGGTCATCCATTATTTTTTCAACTGTCCAAATAATTTTTATTCAAAGCTTGATAAGTAAATACTAAGCTATCAGTCTGCAGACTATTACAAGCCTAGCCAATAACCAGAGCTCAGAATCAAACCTTGTACCTTGCAGCTGTGTGATAAAGGCTTTACCCATTATGTCAACCCCTTTCCCTTTATGATGACCCTCCCCTTATGCCAACTCCTTCCTATCTTTTAGGTTGCTAAAAATCTGCTTGAGGTGATATATAAAGGATAATGACAGAGATAAGTGATTTGACTACCAGTTTCAAGATGAAAATGGTTTTCTACAAGTATTTATTTCATCAGATATTGTGAAAATTATTTTCATTGACTGAAAGGAAATGACCTTCCAGAAGCTTCACATACTAATAAGAGGCAAAATGAAAAACAATTTCTAGAGTTTAAAGATGTATACTCCAATAAATTACATCAGAGTATAGTCATTCGCTTCCCAAAATTGCAATAAAAATGTGCCCCTTCTGCAGGTTAAACAAAAAATACACACAGAAAACAAATTTCAGAAGGAAAAACAAAGTCATTCACTGCACTTTCCAAGTAACCTGAACCTGATATATACATTGATATGCTCAGCAAACTGCAAGGATGCATTTATTAGATTTACAAATATAAGATTTGCATAGCTCTGCTAATATGGGGAACTATACAACAGGAAGAACCTGGGCACAAGCAGTAAGTGCTGTAGCCAAAAGGGTCCTTTAATGCACTCATGAGAACATTCGAAATAATGAGGAAAGTCCTTACTATAAGCTAATTTGCATGTCTCTGAATTGCTCAGTCATTACCCCTCTCATTAACAAGAACTTTGCTGCAGTTGTCATCACTGGCAGCCCATGCATCATGCTGACCCCCCCCATTTCATTCTCCCACATACATACACACAGTCAAAGACATAAACACACACACACACACACACACACACACACACACACACACACACACACACACACACACACACACACATGGACACATCCCTGTACCTCTTAAGAGTTTATAGAATATCCCGGATGTAGTCTCTCAAGTTGTCCGTGCCACTCATAAACAACAATCAGTCAATGATACCAGAAATTAGTTTTATTCACTTTCTTGTTCAGAAACTGCATTGTGATGCAACACCTGTTGCTCTGTTAACTTTTTAAGTGGCTTAGAGAACTATTTCTATAATCTCTCTGGTGTTGTCTAAGGTTCCTGCTTTCGCTGCCCAGAAGTCATGAGCATGGCTGTTAAGAGGCATGGCAGCCCCTCCCCCCAAAATGGACACACCTGCTACCCCTTCAAATATCTTTAATTTTCATAACATCTCTACTTTTGCCTCTTATATTTGCCCTGTCTCTCACAGATCATGGAACAATATAGCCAGTCAGTGATAAATGACATTAACATTTCATTCTACTTACTGTTTAGAAATAACCTCAGTTGATCTGTTAGCTTTTTAAGTAATGTAGGGTAATATTTAAAAAGTGACCCTGGTGTCTAGTGTCCCCGCTGCAGTATTACAGAAATGTCTCATTAGTCTAGGAAGAGTTGAGAGGTTTGTAAGCCCCTACACACACACACACACACGCACACACACACACACACACACACACACACACACACACACACACACACACATGCGCGTGCGCGCACACGCGCACACACACAAACACACACACACACACACACACACACACACACACACACACACATAGACACACTCTAGACACCACTCATAACTCTGTAAACACTCATATATGCTGTCACATACATGCATAAATACATACACACTTGACATCACTCTGATACCTATCTGCTAATCTCCCTGACATGTGCGTCTAATGCAGTCACTCCCATTCAAAGTAATGAATGACCATAAGCTTTTGGCCAAGTTAAATAACTCAACTAGCACTGGTGATTTACTCATCTCAACAGCTCTCTAAATCACTCTGCTGTTTAAAGCACTTACCACAGGCATTTCTGAGGAGAGCACATGACTAATTGTCATATGCCTCTCCCTCAAAATGCCTCATTTACATTTATGGTTAGCCAGCGGGACAGCTTATTGTAGTGCTGTGCAGGGTCGGCCTTAGGTCAAGTGGTGCCCTAGATAAAAGAGCTCCACAGAGCCTCCCCCTACACCACCTGGTGCCCCCATCCTGGACTATTTACACCATCCAGTTTACTGGAAAAGTGCCTCTGCTAGAATGGCACCCTAGGCAGCCGCCTGGTTGGCCTATGCCTAAGGCCAGCTATGGCGCTGTGTCTCATTGCATATTAGCACTGCAATAGGGCTGTCTCTGAAACAAAAATGGCTAAAGTTCATAATACATTTTATGAAACAGAAAACACAAGGACTGGGGATCACACATTGGTACCAAGGCACAAAAACTGAAATTAAGTTCCACATAAAAATGGCCTAAAACTGGAAGGGAAGACATGTTTTCAATATAATATCACTGTATAATTACAATATAACATGGTAATCTCTTCAGTATCACATACTCTGAATAGCCTTAGGTGAGATGGTCCCTTAGGTGAAGTACTCCATGCTGCCCGCAATTACCTACTTCTCTTTACACACACACACACACACACACACACACACACACACACACACACACACACACACACGCACATATTAATTTCCCAGCTACTCCTACTGTTATCCCTAGCTCTCCTTACCACTAACATATTACATCATCCAAGATACCTTTTTCTAATCATGGCCTGAACAGAAATTATGAGTAAAAAAAAGAAATTCATCCTTTTTTCTTCATCATTGCTTTTTCCTGCATCGTTTCAAAACAGCCTAATGGCCAAGACTGCATGGTAACAGCTCTGAAATTAATAATACAATTAAACCAAGGGTGTGAGGCCACAGGCCCCCAGAATTAAATTAATAAGGTTGTAGATGCTCTGAGGTACATTGTAGTGCTATTTTCCAAACTTTTGATACATTAATGGCCTGAACAAAAAAATCAAGAGCAAGAGAAGAAATTCTTCTTTTTTTCTTTCTTTCTTTCTTTCTTTCTTTCTTTCTTTCTTTCTTTCTTTCTTTCTTGGAAGAAATAAGTTGTGACTGACAAAACAACAGTATTCAGAATATAAATGTTTGTGAGGATATGCAAATCATATCTTGGAAGAGTGGCTGCCGCTCTATAATCCCCCCCCCAAAAAAAAAAAGATAATTTTTTTGTGTATCCCTCTGATGTTAGATTGAGATGAAAGCACATTTTTTTACAAACTGGGATGTAACTGAAAGAACAAATAGAATGCAGTACCATATGTCAAACTGTTAAGGTTGGACATACGTAAAGAGTATGTTTCCTTACTCCTACTCCCAAGAAGAAAGCACCTGCATATGCACCTGAGGTTTAATTGCGAGGAAAGTGAAAAAATAATGGTCACAGTAAAGTAATCCAATTACTCTTAAATAATATACTGCTGTCTGCCCCTAAACAAGGTTTAGTGACTTGAGAACATTTCTGAGGTTTGTGAGTAAAGTTAAAGAAGTAACAACCACATTGTCCACAGCCTCCACACAAGCTATAGCAACATTCTGTGTACACCCCAAAGGTTTGACTATAAAGAAAGTCAAAGTAGTAATGACCACACTGTCCCCAGGCTCCACATAAAAGCATTGCTGACCTTCTGTACATACCTCTTATCACAGTCAGTTTTAGACAAGATGAAGATCATGGCAGAGGCCTCTGCTGTGTCAAAATCCACTAATGTAGCCTGGGTGTGTGAAGATCACCAGGCCTCCAGATGCTCTGAGGATTTGGCTATTCTGTAATACATTTTATGATGACTTACTCATTTTTTATGAGTGTGTGTGTGTGTGTGTGTGTGTGTGTGTGTGTGTGTGTGTGTGTGTGTGTGTGTGTGTGTGTCTGTGTGTGTTCTTTTATTGCTACCCTGATATGAGTGTGTGTGTGTGTGTGTGTGTGTGTGTGTGTGTGTGTGTGTGTGTGTGTGTGTGTGTGTGTGTGTGTGTGTGTGTGTGTGTGTGTTCTTTTATTGCTACCCTGGGAGGGTTATGTATATATCTGGCAATAGTGTGCATTTGCACAGATAAAAAGCAGTAATATTTCACAAGATATACTGATTTTTCACTCATGCCCGTACATACTGACATTGGCCCTGATAAGCCAGGTCAATGACAACACACGCAGACACACAGACACACACTCATAAAAAATGTTTAGTAAGTCATCATAAAATGTATTACAAAATAGCCAAATCCTCAGACACACACACACACACACACACACACACACACACACACACACACACACACACACACACACACACACACATACAAACATCTTTGGGGTGATGGAGGAATCCAGAGCATATGAATAAATCCACACAGATATACTGAGGGCATGCAGACTCTACACAGAAAAAGCCACAGGGAGTGACTGTTTAAAATAAGTGATTGACAAAAGAGTAGGTTGCTTTCATCCACAGATAGCTTCAATCCCCCACCCCTAGCAGTTATCAGACTTTGTCAGAAAAATGATGGCCAAGTGTTGAATTTCATTTTTCCTCTACAAAAAACAGTAGCCACATATTAAAGCATTCTAAAATTGCTTTTCATAAATGACATTAATTGTACAAAGCCAGGAAGAAAAATAAACAGGGATTACCATTTCCATAACAGATGGTCATAACAACTGTAGTTTAATTATCAGTATACCTCTCAGATATAAGACGCATTAATATAAATAAAAAACAATAAAAATAGCTTTATCAACTTCTTTGCAAAAGAATGAGGGTCAAATCCAAAAATATTGGGTAAACAAAGGGCCAAAAATCAGGGAACAATTTTAATATTGCTTATAGATACTTGGTAAGTTGATAAAATAGCTGTTTTTTATAGCATTCCTTTTCTGACAAAAATGAAGCCAGACACCCAAATGTCTGTCATTATTTAGCAACTCAATTACAACCCTCTACAAATGTCTAGAAAGCCACACGGTACAATGTACAACCCCCAAAAAATGAGAAAGTCTTAAACATTCATAGCTCTCAGTTTATTTGCATAAGAATTAGACACAATACAAAAGTAATGGGGGAGAGAAAAATTCAAAATCAGAGGCAGTTTTTAAATAATAGTCTAATTCAGTTAAAAAGTTAATGGAACAGCAGGTTTAACATCAGCATGTATTTTCAGAACATAAGATATATGAAGCTTTAATGTCTGCCATTATTGTCTCTCTCTCTCTTTAATTCTCAGTGGTTTACCAGAAAAAGCTAATAGAACAACAGATGTCCCATGGACAATGACAAATATAAATTTCTATGTCTGGTATTAGGATAGTACAGAAACAAAATGCAGCATAAGGGATCATTCTAGAAAACCAGACACGGGTGAGAGGAATCAAGGACCATTGGTACGTATGCCATTTGCCCTGCAACTGTGTCCAGCAATGGCCATATCGGGTTGTCAGACCCAATTCAAAAAAAAAAACAACGTACCTCACTCTCTTGCTGGTTGCTCCTACTAAAACCCACACTGAATAACCACTTCTCCTCAGCATTGGTATTTGTGGACTTTTTTCTGATTGCCATCACACAACAATGAGTAGAATGTCAGCACCTCCCATATAGGATGCCATTTGGCTGTGGGCACCTTAATGTCCTTTTATTTATTTATTTGTTTGTTTTTAAGTAAAGAAATTGTGCATTTCTTCAGGAAAAAACAAACAAAACATACAAAGGTGTCCATAAATGACTGGTGTCCTATGTATTCACCTATGCATAATATGTCAGTATTTTATCTCTTTGGTGGTACTTTATTTGATGACTTGGACTTCAACCTCATACAAGAAAAAATAACTATGGTAGTTTATCACATCACCTAACAATACATACATATACATATACAGATGGAAAGATATAGATATACTATCAACTCTGCCACAATATTTAGGGTATCATGAATGAAAACTCAACAACAAGGAGGATAAACCAGCATCAACACACTACATGGCTCAACTAAAACTTGTAGTAACAAATCCTCTTAAAACAGCATTGTGGAGGTATGCAGGAATAATCCATTCACTTAGATACCCAGGACTAAAATGGAAAAACTTTATTCAATAAAACACTACAAATGCATTAACTGACTCACATTTTCTTCCTGCTCTTAAAACTTTAATACATAATGATGCATCCAATATCCTGTTGTATTTATACTCTATCTCATTCTGGTGCTTGCCTATATTGTTTCCTCTTTATCTAAAGTTAAGCTATTGATTCAAGGCATATTAGACACTACACTGCATTTATCAGGCTTTGAAAGTCAGACTGGAAGACCTAGGCCAAAACTGCTCAGTTTATACCTCAGTATTATAAACACTAGATACTGTTTTAGTGCCAATCAAAAAAGGGGTGCACAGTACAGAATTAATCAGACTTTACAGATCATGATATTACTGACATTTCTTTACAATTCACTGAGATAACTAAGGCATGTTGACACTGGAAAATTAAATATAAGTTTACCTTTCTAGCAATTTTAAACATATTTGCTTCAGAATCATAGAACTCTTAAAGTGAATGGGATTATTAGTCAGATTTCAGTACATTATTATAAGATACTTTTTTCAATTTCTGCAATGTTGTGAATAACTGAACCTATTGTGACCACAACATTGTTGGTGATATAACTCCAGTTTGAGTACAAATATTGTAGCAAATGGTAATATTAAAAATTTGTCAAGCAGTATATATTTCAATTTACAACTGATATTGAGTGACTACAGTCACTTATTTGATGCTCATGTTTTCTTGGCAGTAAATTAAAGAGTGAGCAGTTGTTTTTTCAAACAAAATAATTATTAAAACTCACAATCTAAAACCTATTTTACCCAACAATCCAATAATACTTTACAATATCTTTTTTACAGTAATAGTAATGCATACTGTTAAGCAAACAAAATAAGAAATACATTAGTAATTGTTTTATTCTTTCATACCCGTGTTTTTACAGATGTGTTTACCAAGCAAACTATTAGATTTATTAAATGGATTAAGCAAAACCTTGTACTCCAATTCTTGGTACAGTCATCTAGCCTTTGAAAATGCAAAGCAGAAAACTGCTCCAAGAGATACAAACATATATAGAAATGGTTAAGTTACACATTTTAGGTATTTTACACAATGTCCAAAAAACATGATTGTATTTTTGTAGTAAGTTGATGTGTAAGCCCGAACCTATGTTATCAAATAGACTGTCCCATTTATCAATAACCTTGGGAAAGTGCCAAATCATATGAAGTTAACCAATTTACACAATTGTTACAGTTCAGACATGCACTGGAATTTAATCTTATTTGGTAAAGTCCTTGAGATGAGTAATGACATAAATGCAGTGATTTAAATTATGTAAATGTTAAAGGTGAAGGCAAGTTATTATTGGTAAAATTGAAAGAATATAGTGCTGATCCTTTTTTCGTAATGCATTGTACTAAACACATTGATGGCTTCCTTTTAAGTGTTTGAAATACATGTGGATTGCTATCTAATGAATCCTTATACAATCAGGTTTAGAATATTTATATTTTGCTTTGGTTGGTTTGGTGAACAAACTGATCATTCCCCCTCAATGTTATTTCTAATGTTTGAAATGATTGAAGAAACTTGCATACATGACAACATTTTATACCAAGTCTTAATTTATTGAAAATCCAAAATAGGTGTAAGACATTACCTCTGAAAATCTCAGCAGTCTATAGTAAATATATATTTTCCTTTTATCAATTTCAGAAAATGGTTTGACTCTCTAATGATTAAAACTCAGTCTGAGTGCCAAACCTTTCTTATAAAAGAAAGGATAAGTCTTGTTCGTGTTGTCTATTCATTACCCACCTTTATAAGCCTCTAGGATCACACAATTTTTAGGTAATGTCTTCAGTAAGTCTTAAATGAAAAAAGATATATAACATCTAGCTCTGTAACTTTAATTGGTCCGGGAACAGATTTATATATCAAATCCTACCAAGCTACAACTGAAATGGAATAATTATGGCACAGAGACCCATACTCCCATTTGTTAGGAACCACCAACTTCTAGAATCTTTTGAATCTTAAATAAAAATTGAACTTATGTAAATAATATAATATATTACATTATATAAATAATGCAATATATCTTTGTATGGAAGATGTCAAATAATGACAATGCTATCAGTGCATCCACTCTTTTATGCATTTCAACTCTTTACATTTATCTATAAGATCCTTGTATACTTGTTCCTGTCATTCATTGTTTCTTTATTCTGGAATAAATCTTGATTTCTTACCCATACTTTAAAATATTCATATTTACTGAACATAACATCATTTGTTACGAGTCTTTTTTCCAGTATTCAGTAATAGCTTTTCCCGACTTAAATATGAATTTGTTATCTTTCAATAAAAATGGACAGAACCTTCAAGGAACACAAGGTGATAAAGTTAAATCTGATAATTCCAGAATAACATTACTACAACCTAAAATAATGATTGTGCTAACTAATGTTTCTGTAAGTAGATATCAAAACATCTGAAACTGTGCAAAAGTGTATTTTAGTGATAATTGTTTCAGAAGCCATTACAGTCCTGAAGATAGAGTTCCCTCCAAACATCTACGATAATAAATTTGTGAATATGTCTACCGAAAGTCTCTGTCACTTTGATGACTCTTAGAGGAGTTTTATCAAGTACAGAGACTATACAACAATGAAATAAGCAAAATAATAACTGATTAATCCCATTCCAGAGATGTTCTATTTAAGCAGGAGAATCTATTTTCTAATTGACCAAGAGAATCTATCTAAAAATTGCTAATCGCCAATTATTGCAAAGTGGTGTGAAACAAAAGTAGTCCTATTTGACCATATTCTCCTAGCCAGGCTTTAACTTTAGACCACTGCAAAGAGTTAACTCCTTTCTTCTTGATTTAGCACAGTCAACACATCCCCATTCTTATGCATATTTTAGTATCTGATTTACATTCCTTTTTTCTTTTTCTGTATCTTGGAGTAAAACAACTTGATACCCAATCATTTCTTTCCGCTTTAATATAGACATGCCCCCGGATTCAGCAAGCAGCCGTGCAGGAATAAGTTTTTCCTGCATGGCAGGGACCGTTCCTGTTCAGCATGGCAGTGCGCCATGCATATGTATTAAGGCATGTTGCCGTGCTGTAAAATGGACATGCTTCTGTGTACAAGCACAGGGGGTGTGTCTGAGAGCAGAGCTCTCACAATACACATGCCCCTGCACTCCAAAATTGCTGTTCGGCAATTTAAAACAAGTGAGAATGCTCATAATACCCTCAACCCATCGGGGTAAGAAATCTGTGCAAAGCCATAAGGGACAATCATCCCTACCAAGCCAAAAGTTGATAGAACAACAGATTTAGCATAAGCAAATAGTGCACACCTCCCAACCCATCAGAGTAAGGAATGTGGACAAAGCCATAAGGGACGATTGTCCCACAAAGCAGAAAGTTGATAGAATAACAGGTTCAGCATTAAAATGGATATTCTGAAGGGTACAAATAAAAAAAAAACACAACAAATAAATATCTTTTTTTATATATGCAATAAAGTTTAAGTGTAGCTGCATGGGTCTGCCGTTTAGCTACGCTTAGCCCAGCTGAAACAGCTCAATAAGTTAAAAAGCAATAGACAGCCATTGTAAGCATAAGTGCAGTAGTGTAGTGGCTAGAGTGTATACTTTGAATGTAGTCATTCAAGATTTGAGCCTCATTAAATCCATTTCTGTTTTGTATGTGTAAATATTAAAATTTTCATATTTTGCGTATTTATGCAAGAAGTAACTGATTTTTCTCAACCAGAGTAGTGTATTAGTCCCAGATGTGAGGTGTTAGTGTAATAAACTAGTGAAACCCCATATAAACACAAGTGCCACATACAGTATAGTCACGCAAGAATAAATTAATCACAGCACATTGGGGATGTCAGGGTAGGTAAATAAATCTATATTATGTAATGAATGATGAATCAATCCCATACAGGTGGTAGACTAATATAATAAAACATAAGCAATGTTAAGCACTGCACAGCTATGTTGACTGGGTGCAAGCATTGTGTACATATAAATACTAAGCAATGGATAGCCCACTAAGTGGATTTGCCCATTGGTAAGCAATGCTGAACCTTTCCCTTTGAGCACTGTCAACTTTAGCTAAGCAGGTTTGCCTGTCGCTTAGCTTATCTCAGCATTTTCAAAGCCATCCAATCATGGCAAAGGGCAAGGATTCGGTCATATTTAAACCCCGCAGGCAGGAATACAGCTCATAACTGGTTGTAGCTCTCCACTGTAGGCAGTATGGCAGGTGATGGAGAGTGCATGCACTTTCGGACACAGTGCTGGGGCATACAGGAGTCCAAGGTCATGGTAGGACTCCTGGTAAAAAAACATGACGTGAGACTGCTGCAGGTCCAGTACCAGGGCTCCCAATATAAAGCGTAAGCCTGGGAAAGTCTCGCCCATGATCTCACCAGTGCCACTGGTATCCCTCGGACTGGTTATCAGGTCCGGCACCATTATGCCATCTTGAAATGGAGGAAGAGGGAGCTCTTGGAACAGTGGGTCCAAGAAGCAAGAGACAGAGGAGATGTTCCAGCAGTGTGTAAGTATTCATAGCAACAATTGTTTACCAAAGTCCAGCCTGTGTATGTGATGGATAGGTATGCATAAATGTTTCTCTATTTTCATTACAGCTGCAGCTGAGCGGGCTGTGAACTAGGAAGCCCATGCCAGCAGGTTGTAAAGGCTGCATCGTGAGGCTGGTGAGTAACAATCCTGCTTGTAGTAGTCATAACAAATAAATATAAAGAAGTAAAATGTCACCTGGAACTATAAAAAATGTGTATGGTTTCCACTGAATAAACCAGACAATATGACAGTAAAAGTCCCATATAGGTCATATTTAAATAAAAGTGTAACTGCCTGGCAATAAAGTTCTAAATCCTGGACTGGTTGTGTCTACTCTGGTATTGTATGGCCTTTCATGTTGCATTCACCAAGATCTGGTATGTGAATAGTACTGTGTCAACTGTTTCTCACACTGTGCTACATAAAAATATATATCTAGGAATGTCTGTATAAGAATGTTGTAATTACAAGGTCAGATTGTGCAACCAAGAGAACTTAGACAGAAAACACAAAAGGAAAGACAGCACTTTATAAATAACTCACTCTGATGAAATGCAGATTATTGTATTTTTAGCACACACAGCCATGGTTCGATTCCGGGAGTGGTAGTAAGCTGTATGGATAATCATACTTTTCAACTGTACAGATTTGTACAGAATGTCCAGATTTTTGCCTCATATTTTGACCTGTTCCTCTATTTTCCTGGCAAATCACTGGGATGATCTCAGGATTGTAGTCACTAAATAATGACATTCATTTGCGTTTAATAAGACTTCAGATCCTTCAGAAAATGTATATTAAAACAAATCCTGTTACTCTAGCAACTTTCTAAAAGTGTATAAGAGCAATATTTAAAATATGTCCCTATTTGTACCCCCATTTTGTCAAGCTTTGTACAGATTTTTTTGCATTAAGAGGTAGAGAGCTATGTGCTGAATTATAACTAGGAATCTGGGAATATGTATAGAAACAGTCAGGTAGTGTTAACAAACATTCCCTCCGCACGTCTGCCATGTAAGAGAAGTAGAATGTAGCTATAAGACAGTTGAAGTATACACTGTGTACAAACATACCACTGCCCAAACCAAGGCCATAGGGTATTGTAATAATACCTGTAGAGTAATGATTAGAGCTATGATCATTAAAGTTGTGAGTACTGCAAGGATATACAAGTTGTTAATTGACATCTCTCTCTCTCCTCACTCCCACTATATCTGCAACAATAATCTAAGCACACAAATCAATGGGTATGTTTTACACTGAACCTACTGTTGGGATATATATCCTATTGTTCAACAAATATTGAAATGTGTTTCTATTAATGTTCCATGTTGAAATACTATCATTGATGGCCTATTGCTATCAATGTAACCTGCATGCTGTTATAATGGCCACTGTGGTTCCATATATGCATGTGTTGTGTTTGCTAAGCAACTGTTCCAAATCTGTTGTTTTGGGTTAATGGGAATATCTATGCATGCTGTTATAAATAACCCTGGACTGTTGACTATTACTAGCCCACATATTTTCTAAAACTGTAACACTGTAAAACTGTAGCATGTTTGGGAAGACAGGTCCCAGTGGACCCACCTCTCCCACCTCATCTGGCCATAGCATGGGCCCCAGCATATCTGGGACCCACCTCGGGACCTCTTCGTCCGCTGGTCCTGCACCACCTTTGGATGGAACCGCCTCAGGGGATGGGGCTCACCCCCCCTGAGAGTGGGCATGGACAGGAAGGCATCACCCAAAGCCAGGTCCGGGGTTTGGTGCATAGCAAGCTCCGAAAGGAGTTTGGAGATCTGCTATGCCAGATTGATGGTTGTGTGGTGCAATTAGAAGGTCAGCCTGCCCCTCCTGCTCATCCCCCAGCACAGCCACCTTTAGGGCTGTGAAGGTGCAATGGTGACTGCCATTGCGTGGGGACCTCAGTCCCACTGTTTCTATTTAGGGGCTCATGGGCTTCTGATTTCCAAACACCCCTCCCCATCCAAGGTGTTTACCTCCCACATGTGTCATATACTGCCCCTGTATGCTGTCTTGTCTGTCTTGTCTGTCTTCCTACCAAATCTACCTCCCCAAATATACCTACTATCCTTCCCCTGCATCCCACTCTCACCTTAAAAAAAAGGGCAATCTGTTCCCCAAAAAAAATTTCGCTCAATACATAGCTGTATATTTTGCACATGTATCCACTGGACACATACAATCTGGTCTAACTGGCTTCACAACACATTATTGTTGTCCTCACCTTCTCTCAGGGGTTTGAGTGTCCAAATATACCTCCAAAGTCAATATATATGCACAGTTGTTGCTGTAGAAGAAATAGACAGCTCTGTACCTTCCTTATACTCGTCTTGCACACCCCTAGCTACTTACCCTATTGTCTTTTCCTCTACATGCCCCTTTTTCACCACTTCCTATCACCCCTTTTTTCTTTATTTTAAAGAAATTAACGCAGGGGTAAGCAGGAGTAAGCACTTTTAAGCAGTAATAAGCGGGATTAAGCATGCTTACGCAGTGCTAAGCAATGCCTACACAGATTAAGCACTTTTCAGGCTGTGTGTAAGCATATTTAACTGGAAATTAGCATTGCTTACTGCCACGCAAACCCATGCAAATCTGCTTACAACTGCTTAAAACTGCCTTAATAACTCTGTATCCAACAGCCCTTGTTCTGCTGATCAACAAGATAATCAACCCTTGCAAATTTCAAACCCAGAATCCTGCAAACCATAGCCACAGCAAGTTACCACTAAGCCATCTGAGCTGTAGATATGTGCGATGTTTCCTGAAATATATCATGCAGCACAGTCATTTAACAGTAGGGAAGATGTATTTATATATGTATATGCATATATATATATATATAAGTCAAAATATATATGACAATAAGTCAACATATCAGTGTAGGGGTGTGCACACACATTCAACTGGCTTACTGTACTGAGTATTAATTCCCATGTTTTCACAGGACAGGTTGTTATGTTCCCTATTGAACTGAGCAGGCTATAGGACACATCACAGGTGGGGATTGTGTTGACATGTGCTTTTGTGGGGTCATGTTCCAATTGCACAACTACCATGCATTGTAACAGGGGTGTGTACACTTTATATCCACTGTGGCTTTATAGAATCAGCAGAACCTGACCTGTACAACTAGCCTCCACCAACGATAGAGTAATCCCCCTTCGTGGACAGCAGCAAGACACAAAGCACATACTATGTTGCTATAGTGGCTGTACAGTGACACAAAGATGCAGACCATAACTTGCAAGCAAGTGCACCTCTATCAGAGCAAGCATGTAGGTTCAAAGCTGACTTCCTGTAAGGCTGACTATGACTAGAAATCAGACATATCCAAACCACCAAGGCCAGTTGCAACCATATCTCCACATATGTGCGCAGTCTCAGAGGCAGTAACACAAGTCAACCTGTACTGGGGTAAAGCACACCTCATACACACATACCATGGATACAGGCAACCTGCATCAGACAGAATAGGTGGGAACAGTGGCACTCTGTCCACAACATTAGTACAGGGTGATATGCACATCAACCACACTCCTGCCCACATCAATGATGAGCATGTACATAATGCCAACTGATGGCAACAACAGCAAGTCTCCATGGGCCATGAGAATATCACAGATTGCCTCCTACATGAACTCAGGCATGTTCCCACAGCTTCATCACACACTACACTCAAACACAGACACGCCACCATCCACATGGAAGATGGCCACTGTCATCCCTCAACACAGAAATGAATGTAGAATAGTGGATTATGATATTAAGTGTCCAGCATTGGGGGAACTGGACAGGTCAGGGCCAGGAATGTAATGCAAGATGTCAAAGCCATGATAGCTTAAAGTGTTATGGTATAGTCTGGATTATTTGCAAGTTATATCCACTCTTGATGTGCACATCGAGAACCATATGAGGTGCTGTGACCTTTTTTCCTATTTATGTCTTCCAGGTACAATGCCCCAGGAACATTTGCCAGCATTCACGAACCTTGAAAATGACACAATCATCCAATTCCTCATCCAGCATCATGCCATACTATTCAGCCGCAGGGCCCAGGATCTGCAGAAAAGGACTGCCCTGTGGAACAAGCTTGTCCACAGGGTAAACAATGTCAGCCTGCACAACTGAAATTATGAGCAGGTGTGGCATGAGTACACTGATCTAATCCATTCATGCTCGTCAGCATGCTGCTGCAGTTAGGAGAGACCAGCTAGCCACAGGTGAGGGTCATGGCATCCAACCTCCACTGACACATGCCGAGGAGCTCCTTGCCAGCCTTGGGGCACCCACCTGCCAGACAAGCCTGCAGGCTGAAGACAGCATTGTGGAGTTGGGTGCAACCCACACAATGGATGAGGTGCGTTCAGGTAAGGCCCCAGGGCACATTACTAGACCACCATTTTTATCTGTAAAGTATCTACATGCATATGTCAGATAAGATAGTCTGTTGCTGCAGTGTAGTAATGAACAGATGTGCATAATCTCTAGTATTGTGAGTTTGTACTGTTGATGTGCTGAAATGCTGCTTCCACCCTGTACCAGTTCCACAGGTGTAGCTACTGACATTACGTCTCTCACACAAATATTTAGGTCCCTGTGGTATACAAAGGGGGCAGCAGCCTATAGCTGGTGAGTATTGAGTTGTTTTGTTCAGGTTTGCCAATACACTTGCCATGTTATGGCCATGCTATTTTCCATGCACACATTTAACACACCTACCCATAATGCATGATGTACATGTTCACTTTTTGTTAGTGTTAACTGCACTGCATCACAGTGGTCACCATGGTATCATATCTGAAGGGAATGTAAGAATCCTGCAGTATACCTAACAACCTGTCAGTGCAAGATGTGTAGACAGAGATTAACATAATGGTGGGACAAATGGCCTACAGGATGGACATATCTGAAACATTACCCTTATACAGTGGCTACAACAGTGTATACCCCAATATTACAATGGCAGCTGTTCTTGATATAAACAATGGCAAACCACAATACCACATTCCACACATTTTACAACCTGTAATGTGACCCTAACATGAGCAATGAATGTGTAATATGGAATCCTATGTTAGGACAACAAATATGGGGAATACAAGCCATAGCAAACACTGGAAGCATATGTGTGCACTCCAAATTACATATTGTGGAAGCAGCTTGGGATGTACTGACAGCATTCACTCTTCTTAAGTACACACCTGCCATCAAGTACAGGGCCTCAATGTCACACCAAGTAATGATCTGCTGTCCAAGAAGTATGTCCATGACATTTTCCCACTCACCTGCAACAGAGGCAGCCATGGTTTGCACACATCTTACAAACCATGACATGGATCCCATATCCGAAAGGTAGCACTCAGGGGTGGGAAAAGTAGCCTTACCTCACCATTGCATATACCATGGCAAACAATGAAGACCATCATGTATGTGTATATGAAGTATGGGACAACATTGATGTAGAAAATAAACAGATGCCCATCCAAAACAGATGACAATACATGCTGCAAACTGGTGATGGAGACTGCCCAGAAATATGCAGCAACACTGAGGGACTTACAGGAATGTCTAGCAAGTACTGCCTGTGCAGTACCTGTGTCAACAATTGCCTGGATTCTACATAAGTGTGGCCTATGGGTTAGGGTAATCAGACAGAAGAGTTGTCCCACATGGAGCATCACCCAGGGCTGTCTACAGGTAGTATATGCATAACATCAAGTCTCCCAAAGGCATGCGTTGCAATGTGTAATGGTGACATGAGACCAAGGCTGAAACCTACCGACAGTATTCAGAAAGATACGTGTGGTGCACAAGCAACACCTCACTCCACCTCAAGGCTACCATCCCCAATTTTTAGGTTGCTGGTGCCAGTGCACACCTTTAGGGTTGCTGTTAATTAGCTGGAACTAGGCCAGTAGGCATGGTGTTTGGAATTTGGAACACTGCAAAATAACAGTCATGTGTGGCCCATAGTTGTCAAGCATCTGCAAAAAGGCTGAGGATGGGGTGGTGTGTCAGCCTGAAACACAACATTGAACTGAAGCATACATCCAAAGCTTGCTAAGAATGGCTGTATCTGAACACAGTCAAGGTTATGAATTTTGCCAGACATAACCCTGACTCTACAACAATAGTGAAGCCACTGTGTGACCTCCAAGAGCTGTGCACATGAGCTGACCTTGCATTCTGGCAGAGTTGAGGGACATTTGTAGGGCAGAGTGACCTAATAATGGCAAGTGAAGATGGCCCATGCTCGTATACCCCTTCCAGGAATGGTGACTGCTGTAGTTGACTTAACAGGTGCTTCAACAAACCATTGTGTGAAGGGTGTGGACACTTATGCAACCCATATATTGTATGCATCTCATTCAGTATCTGCACAACTAACACATTTGTTTGATACTGCATTTGATTGCACAGGTCATATGTCACATATCAGGTGTGTGTAATGCTAATAAATGCAGTATTGTGGCCCCATTGCATATCATAGAAGAGGATGGCATGTCAACAAGGTAGTGTAGACTCTTCATATCCACATTAAGCTTTGTCTAAGCTAAGGTTGTCAGTGTAACTGGATTGCACATACATGCACTGCTGATGATGAGATCTGCAAATCAAAGGCCAGGCATTAATTATTGACATCAGTCCTCATATCATCCCAGGTATGTGTCCGACAAACACATAGGGGCTGTGAGCAACAGAGCAAACATAACTGTCACACATATACACATTCAGCAATGGTGTGTACACTTGTGAGGTATGGTGCACAGTACATGCTAGTGTGCTGTACAGGTGCACAGCAATACTGTGTACATGGGCACAGTGTTTTTCAGGGGAAGTTGCATCAGTTTGGCTTTGTTAAGGGCAGATCCTGCCTCTTAAACCTGGTCGATTTCTTTGAAACAGTCACCAAGGCCATTGACGAGGGGAAGGTGGCCCACACAGCCTACCTGGACCTCGCAAAAGCCTTCGATACAATACCCCACTCAAGCATTATAGATAAGCTCACCAGCTTAAATATAAACCCCTATGTCACTAGATGGGTTGCAAACTGGCTCAAGGACAGAACCCACATGGTTAGAATTGCTGGAGCCATGTCAGACTTCAAACCAGTTACAAGTGGCGTCCCACAAGGCTCAGTCCTGGGACCTCTCTTGTTCGGTATATATTTCTCGGCGGTACAGGCCAACACGGAAGGACTGTGGCTGACCAAGTTCGCAGATGACTGCAAACTGGGCGCCATAATCAACTCTCCAGCCGACACAAGCATCCTCCAAAAGGGCCTCATAGAAACAGACAACTGGTGCCAGAGCCATGGCCTCAAGCTAAACGCCAAAAGGTGTATAGTCATCCCCTTTGGCAAAAACAAAGTGCCCACAAATTACCACATAGGTGGTAATCCATTAAGTACAGAAGAAGTCATTAGGGACCTGGGGACCCAAGTTGATAGCAATCTCTCATTTGACAACCACGTGGCCAAAGTGGTTAGAAAAACATTTTATATAGCCCACCTAATCATGAAGGGATTCACATCTAGATAAGGGGAGGTCATTGTACCTCTTTACTCATCCCTCATCAGGCCCATAATTGAGTACAATGCACCTTTTGGGATGTACCTTACCAGACACCTGCAGCAACTGGAAAGACCCCAAAAGTACCTCACCAAGAGGATCAAAGGGCACAAACAGATGCCATATGCTGCCCGGTTAAAGAAACTCCAGCTCTACTCAGTGGCATACCGCCTGCTCAGAGGCGATCTTTGCCTGACGTATAAAGCCATGTCCAACCCGGAATTAATGGACATGCTGCACCTCAGAAAATCCAAATCCCATCGAGCTACTCGCTTGAGAGACTTGAACCTCAGCACTGAAATAAATAGGACATGCTGGAGGGACAGATTCATAACCCAGAGGCTCCCTTCACTCTGGAATAAAATCCCAGTCCAGGTTAGGCAGAGTCCCACATTGACTCTCTTCAAGAGGAATCTTGATGAGTGGATGGGAGATCGTAGGTTTACCCCGGCTATCACTTCTGTGTCACTGTTAGACAGAGGCGCAGTATACTAACCTCAAGAAAAGGCATAGCAAAATTAATTTAAAATGGGTGGCGAAAGCCAAACACATTCTGGCTAGGCTTATAAATGCCCTAGGGCAGATAGCCTGGTATGAACCTATGAACCTATGAACCTATGAACCTACTAACACAACTCATACATCACAGAGATGTATAATGTTGGTAACAAGGATTGATTATGGCTGCAGTGCATGCTGTTGAGTGCCATATGCCATGCATGTTGACTGTTGAGTAATGAGAGGTCTGTGTAATATCTTTGTGCCACCTCACCTGTAAGTGTGAGTGTGTGTGTGTGTGTGTGTGTGTGTGTGTGTGTGTGTGTGTGTGTGTGTGTGTGTGTGTGTGTGTGTGTTTGTAGAAGTAAACCATAATGTATATGTCTTAATTTACATTTCTTGTCTGCCTCTCACAGGTAGCAAGGTGGGTCAGGGTTCCTCCTGCAGGCATACTAATGTTAGTGTCCATACAGACTTTGACAATGATAACAGGCATAGTGAGGCACAGGCAAGGTGTACAGGGACTGACTCTGTGCCATTGGTTGACATCCCACTTTTATCCACCCCATCCCCTCACACAGTCTCAATGCCCATACATACCCCATCAACAGTGGCCATAGATGAGGGACAGTTGGGTGGTGGCATGGGACAGGAAAGTGTGGTGACTATGGCAAGTGTGTCTGGACACAGCAGCCATAGCTGGATGACAGGTGAGGTCTCACACAGGCAGATGTACAGGGGTGCTTGTAGGAGGGCTGCTGGCCATCATGCCCCTGGCAGAAGTGCCACAGCAGGTGTCACCAGACGCATGTTTTGGGCCATCATGAAGGCACAGGCATGTATGGAATGTTACACCAGAGATAGTCTGAGGCTGCAGAGGGCTACTCTTCCTGCTGTATGTAACTACATCCGTGATCTTGAGGTGCCCACCATTATTTTGCAGAGGTCATGGATAGACAGTTGGGTGAGATGGTGGGAATCCTCGACCATGTGGGTTCTGTGGTAGAGCATGTCGTGGGAGAAAGGCATCAGCCACATGGATGTAGGTCAGCAACACCAACAGGTTGAGGTCTACGTGGATGTGCAACATCTCACGGTCGCTCCCATAGTGGCAGTACCAGCACCAGCACTGCAGGGGGGGGTGTTGTCCATATCACAATACAGCAGGCCACGTGCATGTGGTCCTGGGTGGTCCCAACAGGGACGCAGATCCAGCAGACAATTGTCATCATCAGGGGAGAGTACCATATCTGGGATACTGCCTGGTAGCACCTGTGCAACCCCTGGTAGACACAGCTCCACTGTCCATGGCCAGACACGGTGAACTGTACACCCTGGCATGTACAGTCTGCAGCTGTCCAACATACACCTGTATAGGGTAGCCACATGACAGAACTGTGTGCATACATACACACACACATGACCAACACAGTTAGGGCACCTCCATTCCTATCCACACCACATCTGCACAGACCATTTAATAAAGAACCCCCTAACCCACACACATGATGTCAACCAAACGGTTCAGCCTAGGCCTCTGGCAAACCCACACCACACCATGAGCATATGATGATACCTGTGCCAAATCCCTGTCATCCATACCATCGATGCAGAGACATGCTAATATTGGTCTGATGCACAGGGTGAATGTACTAAGGTTTAGCAATGTAATGTTGTTTAACATGTTGTCAGCTGGAATGTTTAATGCTTACATGTCAGGGTGTGTAGCTGTCCAGCCATGATGCATTATAGCTATTATTAACACTGACTGATTGTGGTCTCCGTAATGTATTCTGTTTGTGTTCTAGGTGTCTATGTGTCAACAGGATGTTGGTCTGCTGTCCTTTCCTATAAGGGGTGTGGCACTGTGGTGACCCATTGACTGTGTCATATCCCAGTTGCAGCTGAACTCAAGTAACAGGTCTGTATAACAGTTACTGCATGTGCCACATGGCTGATAGGTCTGAGGGGTGTATACAGGTGAGTGCATGGTGGCTGATGTAAGCAGCTCTTCTACAGTGGACAATGGAAAGTGTATTGGGGGGCACACACCAAATGTTTGTGAATAACCCACACACAGACTTTTGTGTTGATGCAATACACAGAGAAGACTGTTCACATGGATGTACTTTATTTTGCAGAGAAATCATTTTGGCCTACATAATTCCACCAAGACCAAATTGCCAAAACATCACATCAGTAAATAATCAGTCCACCAGTTTAATGTCATTGAAAATGGTACTGGCAGGGTATATGTCCTCTTCCCCAAAGTAGTGCAATCCTGGAGTTGGTAAACATAGGTGTGCTGGTGTGGAGAGCACAGCCCCCCACTTTGGAGGGCGTGGGGTGGCGTAGAATCACACGTAGTGTGATTAACAACTACTTAACCTCTTAACATAAACTGTACAGTATAAGAGCCCACCAAGTGGGGGATACGCACAACAATAACCCCAATGTGGGTGGCTGTGCCCACAACAATCACACCCAACTATATATATCAACTCCAGTATTGCTGTACAGCTGTACAGTGAAGAAGAGGGCATTTACACATCCACTATTAGTTTTGATGGAATGAATTTCCACATGATGATTGCTTTGAAATGTTACCTTTTGCAAGTTAGTTCTCAGACAAATGATCTCCTGGTAAATATATTTTCTGCAAACTAAAGTAGATCCCTTCACATACACACACACTTACTTGGCAACACTGAGAGTAGAACCCCTACCTAGGTACTTATTGCTACTAATTTGTTTGGCCTTAATTGCACACACCACAGAGCTTGTAGGGTGAGATGTGTCCCGAGGTTCCTGTAAAGTGAAGAACGTCACCAGGCCTTGTACAGTATGGTAATGGGGGATGTATTGGGTGTTAATGAACAATACATAGTATGACATACTGTCATATACACATTGACAAACACATACAGTCATAGACACATTTGACAGTCCCGGGTTTAGCAGTGCTAACTACCTTGTCAGTGAGTCCATACTGTTACAGAGTTTTTGCACACAGAACATGCTGATATGCATCATTGGGCTGGATAGTGTAATCAGTTACCTGTATGGTTGATGGTGACAGGGGTCCTCATACAGTGGACCTTGGGACATGTACTGGGGTTACCATGGTGTAAACATAGTACACCAAGCACCCACACCCCACATTGGATATTGTACTCATAGAAACCCATGATAATGCTCTGACATACCCACAATCACACATTGACCAGGACTGCAATACAAACATTTGTTTATCTAATCAGTGCTACTACAGGGATATTAATGTATTGCACATGCCACAGGGATAGTAGGGTGAGGGTTTGTCATGGCTCTCCTAATGTCAGCAACATCACCATCCCATATAATGTATAGCAAGGTTTAGTGTATTTGGAGAATGTGGCCTCAGGATGCTGTCTCCTACAAATATGCACACTCACACACAACTGCACACATACACACACACACACACGCACACACACACGCACACACACGCACACACACACACACACACACACACACACACACACACACACACACACACACACACACACACACTCACATTTGCCAGGATTCAGAGGGTAATCCATGCCTATCTACCCATTTTAGAACAGTGTTATGCTGGTACTGCAAGCTCCAGGTAGCCCATAGGGTGAAGAGTGCAACAAGGTAGATTTAATGTGAATTACAGCAGCAGCCCTTTCTAAGTGTAGCAATGGGGGTGCAGTGGGTGAGAAGGCACTCAGAGTATTTTCAACTACAAGTTTACAAACACACAGACACTGTTATTATCAGTAATGCACACAGACACATTTGTCAGTACTGAGGACCATAGGTGCAGGTGTTCCTAGGTGTGTACCAGGCTAATGTCCATGGAGAGCTGAGAAGAGTAGGGCATGTGGTACACTGATATTATGCCACCTGATATTTGCCAGCAGGCCATCTATCAAGTGATGCCACTTGAGTGATCCCCAGGGTGCCAGTTAAATTCAACATGCAATCATCTGGTTTTCTCTTGAAGAGGGCCAGTGAGGTGCTCCAATTGACATGTATGCAACATATATTGCATAAAATGGCCAGTGTCTGGGTTAGGGATCTGTACCCAAACATGTTCTGTTAACTGTGGTAGTCTGGTTGAGTTATCCATGGCATGTGGTGCATACAGAGTGAGGTTTCCTAGCTATGGCATTCATAACACAGCTGGGCAGACATGTCAGTGTCAGTCAATCAGAGATTGCCTGTAAGCAGCCAAGATGAATACCTGACATCTGCACATCTATACAGAGGACAGACAGAAATTAACTAGCCAACAGGTTATGCATTAGGATGAATGTTTTGACAGATAGATGTCTGAAACTG
Organism: Protopterus annectens; assembly: GCF_019279795.1. Taxonomy (NCBI): domain Eukaryota; kingdom Metazoa; phylum Chordata; order Ceratodontiformes; family Protopteridae; genus Protopterus; species Protopterus annectens. The sequence goes on from NC_056732.1 coordinate 593,023,232, forward strand.
ATAGGTATGCCATTACTACATGACAGCAGTCCTCAATGACATGTCCTACAAACATAGTAGTCTGCAGTTAATATCAACATATCAGATTAATATCCAATAGGATATACTTAAAAATATACAGATCAAACACCAAGAACATGATATTCAGTACTCAGAGTCCAGCTTTGCATGGAGGGGTGTATGGTTCCAGTACCACAATCAGCAATCTACTCTTACTTGGAAAAGCACTGTTAAAAGTAGTAACATAATGATACAATACATGCAGGTGTGACTGCATATAACCTGGGATACTACCCAAGTATGAAACACATAGAAAGAGAAAAGATTGTGGTACTACCCATGTATATGCAGGTCTACCATACAGTATACTCACACCCCTTGCTACTGTAATGACAGCACATAGAAGTATGTTATGTACATGGAATTAAATACACTTATTAAAGATGTCATTACCCTACTATTTTATCAGACTGGAATGCAATCACTGGTTACCAGGGCTCAGCTATGCTTAGCAGGTATAAGAATTGCTTAAATGTAAATGCTAAGCAGATTTGTGCACTGGTAAGCAAAGCCTACTCTGTGTAAACGCCTTTTTGTTTAACCGTATGTTAGCACCACTTACCATCGTGCAAACCCGTGTAAACCCACTTAAAGCTGCTCAGAACTGCCTTAATCACTCTGTATCCAACAGTCCTTGTTCTGCCTAGCAACAAAATAAACAGCCCTTGAACCCAGAACCCTCTAGACTGTAGTCATAAGACTTAACCTGCATGCCATCTGAGCTGTAAAATTGGCTGTTGCTTTTTCAAATATATCATTCAGTACACTTACTGAATAGTAGTGAGCAACTGCTTTGACTATTACAATTGTTTACTACTTGTTAGTGAAAATAATGTTGAATCAGTCATGTTTTTATTTCTAAATATACACATATCAGATAAATATGGTGGAATACATCTGAGAAGGTATATACAACACTCATGTTTACACATAAGGATACGGATATATATATATATATATATATATATATATATATATATATATATATATATGTGTGTGTGTGTGTGTGTGTGTGTGTGTATAATATATATATATATATATATATATATATATATATATATATATATATATATATATATATATACACATGCCCATAACATGTAGTGGAGTCAGACCTCAGCACCATAACTCTCAACTTCTTAGTGCAAAGGAATGTAATGTAAGTATTGCAGTTATAAATGTAGAATGTTGCTATAGTAACAGGGGTTGTGTCAATAGACATGCTGTGAAGGAAGGCTCTTCTGAAACTGACATGTACACCATCAGTTACTGACAGACATCATAAAATCATCATAGTGAAGTGTCACACAAATCACAGTAATGATCCTGTGGAATACAGCAGAAATATGAGCAATAATCAATAGGACTTATTCTAACAGAATACAGATTAAAAATGGTACTCGTCAGGGTTGTCCCATGTCCCCCTTATTGTTTAACCTATATCTAGAACCCCTATTATTATATATCAAGCAAAATTTGTATCATAATGCACCAATAATTTATGGGAATAAAATATTAATGTCAGCATTCGCCGATGATCTTATTATTTATTGTACAACCCCAATTTCGGACAGTGAAAAGATATTAAAGCTCATAAACGAATTTTCGGTAGTTTCTAATTATAAAATTAACTTACAGAAAACGAATATCTTCCCGTTAAGAACCCCAAAACCTTTTTCATTAATGGCCCTGATGGGGAAGTTAACACATAAAGAAAATATTAAATATTTGGGTTTCAACTTCTCTACGGATAATAAGGACTTTTATAACAATAATGTTAAACGAGTATGGGAACACATAATAGCTGATTGTGACAGATGGAAGAATTTAAAACTAACGGTATTAGCAAACGTATCAATAGTGAAAATGAATATACTACCACGAATGTTATACATATTTAGGTCTGCCCAATTATCAATTTCAAAAACAGTTTTTAAACAAATGCATAAAGATCTAGCTAAATTTATCTGGAATCCAAAAAGAACTAGAATATCTTATGAGAAATTAATGACCCCTAAAACAAGAGGGGGACTTGAGCTACTAAACTTTGAAGCATATTATTTGATTGTAAATGCTAATCAAATTTTAAGAATTGCTAATTATGATGTAACGAATACAAAATGGATACCAACTTGGGTGGTCTTGAATCATAAGCATATTTTGGATAGGAAAATAAATCCTAAAGCATTACCCTTTATGGATAAAATTAGTCTGATAAAATATGGGGTCATGGACCACATAATAACCTGTGTCTCATCTTTGCAAACTTTATTTCAGTCCGTAGATTTATTGCAATATATGATGGTTCTTCAACCTTTCCACAGGAATCCTAATTTTAAACTAAATAATCAGCTGATCGATCTCAGCAAATTTCCATTAATAGTTAATCTGACTCTATTTGATGTTTTTAATAAACTTGACTTATCGGCTTTACAAATTAGACAGGAAATGAATCTACCTAGAAGTTATATTGTTATAATGAGACAAGTTAAAGAACTTGCCTTGAGTATTTTAGGAACTTTAAACCTGCAGCCGGATTTGTGGATAAGTGCTCTGAATTGTGGCAAGCTATCCAACAAGACACTAAATTTATAGCAACTGCATACAAATTAATTAAGGATTTGAAATTTCAGGACAAAATTTTGCTTTCAGAGTATTGGGTAAACAAAGTAACAGTAACAGACAATCAGATATTAAAAGCAATTGATATAACTAGGAAAACTGATGTACACGCAATTGATGATTTGGAACAATGCATATTACACACATCTTAGATTACATAAATTTAAAACTAGGAATTCTCCAATTTATCCATACTGTGCAGATCAAACAGCAGATCTTCTTCATATGTTCTGGAGTTGTAAATGCGTATATAAACTTTGGAACTCTCTTAAAGTACAACTGCAAAAGATGGGTTATCAAAGTTCTACACTGTCATGGGAATTTATGATTCTTCACATTCCTCCAAGAGAGCTTTCCAGATGGTAAACTATTATTTGTATGAATATTTTTTTGCTGATGAAACTCTATATAGTCACAAATTGGCTAGAACCACATAAGACATCATGGAATAATTTTAAGCTTGTGGCTATAAAACATATACTAGCACATAAATTACTTCTGAAACAAACTAACAAAAATATTAATAACCCGAAAATATGGGAAAAGGTCTTCAATATTATATTAGCATGATACTGATTTTAGGAATATATTAAATATAGGAAGCATTTCATGTAGATATTGTATAAATGGTTTGTAGTAGTTATAGTGTATTATGTGTGTGATGTTTATTGTATTTTTGTAATGTTTTTGGAAAATATATTTCAATAAAAATTTATTATGGAAAAAAAAAAAGAAATATGAGCAATAACTATGGACAGTCTGAAACAATCTGGTCAGTCGAGAGGAATACACAGACCTCCTTAGTGCAAGACATGTGGACTAAGCCTGACAATGGGGGTGTTTAAAGCCATGAAAATGAGGATATATCACAAATACTGGAGTAGATAAGCTCACACAGTTGATGCATTCACACCCTCCTGTCTGTCCTAATACATATTAACTGGTGGAGCAGAGGTCCCAAGCCCACATAATTCCTACTAGTTAGTGGCATACATCTTCACAGCTTCCCACTGCTTTGTCAGAAATACACAAGTATCATGGCCAGGCAACAGTACATCGACAAATATCTGGACATACCACACTAGTAAATACACTGAGTTGCTTGGCATGTCACCAAGCACTGTCTAAACTACAGGCAGACTGCCATAACACTAACCCAATTTTCCTATGGGAGAATACACATGTAATTGCAAATATAGCAGGCACTACAGGCATGTAACAGCCATGTAACAGCATGGAGTAACAGACATCAGTGTGAAAGTGTATACCCACAACCAATCTCAGCACAGTCAGTCACATTATGATAAGCTTAATTAATAATACAGTATATGGACTGTGTGAACAAAATCCATCATCATATTTGCCACTCACACATTAACCCTACATATACTGGCCCAATTCACAGTGTAGTCTGATGCCTGACTGTGGTATGGGACATGTCTCAGTCTGGTCCTACAAACATACAAGCTGATAGGGTACCAGAAACTGGAGCAGCATGCAACGTCAGATAGAACAGGACCAATAACACTGACATTTACCCCAGTCTGTACACAGGCCAAATAACATACTAACAATATACTGCTACACAATACTGACACTCTGTCAACAATCACCACAAGTACACAGACCTCACTACTGTAAAGACTACAACAGAATGTCCAGGTTTTGTCCTCAAATATAAGGCCTCCTCTGGCAGTCTGATATATCACTGGCTCATATCAAGTATGATGCCAGTAAATAATGATACACTGTACATATCCACCTCTTACTACATGACATATGGACAAAGGGTGACAGACGTGGGGGACAGAGGCACAAACACAGGGCCAATATTGACATATTGCTGTGATAAACTGAGAAAATTGCCGGTGTAACAGGGTTTGTTGTGACATATCTCTTCTGAGGGATATGAAGTCAGTAACACACTTGGATGTCACCATTTACTGACTGCAGTTATCAGAGTATGCTACTGCATTTATGAAGACAGAAAAGGTGTGAGTAACACACCACATCTAAGACTCCACACTCTGGTCAGTCTGCAGATAGCCCTACAGGTGAGAGGTGTGTCAACCACATAACCTGTCATGCCAGGCTTTAAATCATACAGAACAGCCATATCCACACAAACTCTGTTAAACCAACATTACTTCAAATGTAGAATAGCAATACTTACATTCCGTCCCCATGTCTGTAGCATCCTCCTCCAGTTTGTTGGCCTGTCTCCATAGTGTTTGTTGTAAGAGGTATTTCCAACTACCCTATGTGATGCTGTTTGTCAGACACCTACATGAAGTCCTACTCACAGTGAAGGAAAAGGGCCAACAGCCAAATTAATTTCTTAGTTATAGGAGTGTGTTTCCATGCAATTAGCTATAGAAATGATACCACAGCCGTTTCACATGCAATTAGCAAGTAGGGGACTCCAATTCTTGCACAGGCCATCAGCTGATCATGAGCATTACCTACAAAAGTCAAGCTGCTGCCTATGCAAAACAGATGTTCTTTTCACATCTACCAGAGAGGGAGAGAGAGAGACAGAGGGAAAGTAAGAAAGGAAAAGAGAAAGATCCAATCATGTTTTTTTGATCCATGGCTGGAGAGTGGTTTCTGGGTATTATAAGTGTGGCCTATATTATTCACTAATCCATACTGTCATATAGTCATTGCACATGGCAGTAGACATTTATGGCTGTGGATTGTCTACAACAACCTCTACAATGTTTGACAACTGTTGGCAGTGTAATGTTGACATTGGGACATATAAGTCCTCAGTATAATAATGTAGCAAAACCCACACTGCAATGGATCCTGTTATTACATAATCACCCAACAGGCTACTGATGACACATACACAAACACTTGCCTGTACTGAGTTTTGAACCCCTACCTGGCTATGTATTGCTATTACAGTGCTATGCATTTATTGCATGCACCATGGAGATTACATGCTGGAAAGCTGCCCATCTTTGAAGGTGAGTGTCATCAGCAGCAGTGCTAAAGGAGGGGTAAGGGAAGTGCAGTTAGTGTGAATGTCCACAAAATCAGATGTCAACAAAGACACACACATACTCTCTCCCATGCAAACACACATATTATTATAGTTGCCAGAACCAGGATTAGAACTTCTTCCTAACATAGTTTATTACACTACAGTATTACACAGTTATCACAAGTACCATGGAGCTTATAGGGTTGAAACTTGGCCAAAGGGTTATTTCAAGGTGACTGAATCAGCAGGCATGCAAAAGTAGAGCAATGTGAGGTGTGGTGAGTGTGAATGGCCTCAGAATCATTCGTCTCCACACACACACACACACACACACACACACACACACACACACACACACACACACACATACACACACAAACACACACACACACACTTGCCAGGACTGAGATCCATAGGTTTATTGCTTCATAGGTGTGTAGTAGGTGAATGGGCCTGAAGGCTCTACAAGACTAGGCCAAGGGAATACCTTGGCATCAGGTCACATGACAATAGTCCCCAGTGTGACTCAGGGGTGTAGTCCCTGGAGTGGTCCCCAGGGGTGGGTACTGTATTCACCACCCACTCATCCAGGTTTCTATTATGGGTGGCCAGTGATGTGCACTGCATCCCATGTATGTGATCTATATTCCATAACATGGACAGTGACTGGGGTGTGCACATGTCCCACATGCATGTTCTTTGAGGTGTGGAAGTGTACTTGAGGTCTCTGAGACAAGTTGTGTGGACAGATTGGTATCTTCTGATGTACCATTCCTGACCTCATTTGGTGAGACCTGGCTATGTAAATGAGGTCATGATTGCACCTATATTGACAGTATGATACGGGTATTCAGAGGAGTTAGTGATGTCTGCCCATACGGGGCATGTGTATAAGGCATGGTATTCACTTTGTGGGGTACGTTTGCAGACTCTACAGTTGTTGCAGGCATCCAGTGGGGAACATGGCAAAAAGGCCACTGTACATATTTATTTGGCTACTGAGGGGATGGAACAGGGTGCCTTGTCCTTTTACTTGCTGGATAACACACACTCAGTCAGAAGATGTAACACATCAAAGTACTTTCTGATGTCAGTGGCACTGTTGTGGTCAACAGGCATGTAATCCACTGCTATCACACTGTGGGTACTCTCTGTGAGGCAATATGCAGGGAACTACCAATATAGTGGTTGTTGTCTAGCCAAGTGTGTTTGTGAATGGTATGTGGGTGGAGAGTGGTCTCTGATTAATAGAAGGGTTGCCTATATTGTTCACTAATCCATACTGTCACATTTAGGGCTGTGGATTGTCTACACTAACCTCTCCAGTGTTTTACATTTGTTGGCCTTGTAATATGGACATTGTGACATATACTAGGTCCTCAACATAATAATTTAGCAAAACCCATCCCAAAATGGATCCTGTTATTACACAATCACAGCGACCCCCACACAGGATATTGATGTCAGACACACATGCCAGTACTGAGATTCAAACCCCTACCTAGCTATGCATTGCTACTACAGTGTACCGCATCTATCGCACGTGCCACAGAGCTTATATGATGGACATTGTCCCAAGGTACTTCTAAGGTGAGGAAAATCACCAGCCCTTGTAAATACTGGCATTGGGTGTTGTAGTGGGTGAGAGATCCCAAAATATATTTTACCCTACACACACATTTACATTTGCCAATGGTGAGGTTCAAACCTCTATCGAACAATCTTGTCGGACAATTATGGTTACGCATTTGCCACATGCACCACTGACCTTATATGATTTAGGGTTGGCAACTGGTACTTCTAAGGTGGATGATATCTGCAGGACTGCTAAAGTCAGGCACTGAGATGTGTACTGGGTGTAAATGGGGCCAAAGTCTTTGGGGTACAGAAATACATATGTACAACCACAAACACTTGCCACAGATGACATTCAAACCCATACCTATGTAATTATTGCAACTACATTGTTCCACATTTATGGCACACACCATGGAGCTTACATGCTGGAGTACTGTGTCAAGGTATCTTTGAAGCTGAGTGACATCAGCAGCAGTGGTAAAGGAGGGGTAAGGGAAGTGTTGTAAGTGTGAGTGACCACAAAATCAGGACTCTACAAGGATATACACACTTTCTTAGACAAACACTCACATTTACACAGTTGTCAAGGTCAGGATTGGAACTCCTACCTAACTAGTTTGCTACACTATAGTATTTCACAGTTATCACATGCACCACAGACCTTATATGTTGGAAAGCTGCCCAAAGGTATCTTTGAAGGTGAGTAACATCAGTAGCAGTGCTAAAGGAGGGGTAAAGGGAGAGTAGTGTGAATGTTCATAAAATCAGATATCATCGAAGACACACACAATCTCTCATACAAACACACACATTATGATAGTTACCAGGCCAGGATTAGAACTCCTATCTATCTAGCATGCTATACTACAGCATTTCACAGTTATCACGAGAACCATGTAGGTTATAGGGCTGGAACTTGGCAAAAGGGTTATTTCAAGGTGACTGACATCAACAGCCATGCTAAAGTAGGGCAATGGGAGGTGTAGATAGTGTGAATGGCCTCAAAATAATTAATTTCCGCACACACACATGCACACACACACACACATGCACACATGCACACACACACACACACACACACACACACACACACACACACACACACACACACACACACTTTAGCAGTTGCCATGTCTGGGATTAGAACTCCTACCTAACTAGTTTGTTATATTACACTATTGCACACTTATAGCAAACACCACGTAGCTTATAGGGCTAAGATTTAGCCAAAGGGTTATTTCAAGGTGACTGACATCAGCAGGAGTGCTATCATGGGCAATGGGAAGTGTAGTGTGTGTGAATGAGCTATAAATCATTCCTCTGAAAACACACACACACACACACACACACACACACACACACACACACACACACACACACACACACACACACACACACTCACACACGCACACACGCTCAGTCACCCACAACTTTACATTTGACAGGACTGAGTATACAAATACTAGATGAATACTGATTTGTACTATCATGTTACACAGTTATCACAAGCACCACAGACACAATAGGGCTGAGGGCTACCAAAAGGAATGTCTACAGTGATTGACATCAGCACATCATGTGATATCAGCCAATTGGATGTGTAGTGGGTAGGACAGGCCTCATAATGGAATTCTCTCTGTCACTGTCTGTTTCTCTCTTCCCCACATCTCTGTGTGTGTATGTTTGACATATTATAGTGTGTTGGCCTTGGATATGTGTGAGTATTCTTATCCAATGTGTGTGCAAAGCATGAATGGTGTACAATTTGATGCGTGTGCACAAGCATTTGTGAATGACAGATATGTATAGTCCACTGTGTTGTCAGACATGGGCTTCATTTTTCTAAGTGTAGGAGCATGCCCAGCCTGACCTCCTGTATTGAGTGTGTGAATACATTCCAGATAGGGTTGTACTCCAGTCCAGGGTTTGGTGTTCAACATCTACAGCTAGCAACCTGTTTCTGCAGGATATCTGTAGCTAGGTTGACAATATGGAGTCACAATGGGCGACAGATAGTGGGATACTGTAACTATTGCTGTCTGTGGTGATTGTGTTACATGGTTAGTGTTAGCAGAAATATTTAGACATATATATTGTTTCACACTGTGATGTATTATGTCATCAACTACTGACAGATATAATGGGAAATACAAGATGAATGAAGCTGAGTCCAGTATTGTGGTCTGCAGCCTACAAATTCTTGCACACTCATGCCATTCTGGAGGGGTAGCTGCAGACCCTTGCTGATGGGTCTGTGTAAATGGTCCAGCACCTTGGTACTATGGTGGCTGAGGATCCCCTTCTTGTACATATATCAACTTAACAGAATGGCCATATCCTGCTGTGGCCATACCTCTCAGCTGTACAGATTCATCCAGGTTACCCAGAGGCAGGGCTCATATATCTGGTCAGTTCCCCTTTACATTGTGGTTTATGAGCAGGTTTGTAGCCACCCATTACTAGGTTTGCAGGCAGGGGTAGTATGGGCACACATCAGAGTTTCAGACTTCACACACTCCATGATGTCCATGCTTCTACACCCCCCCCCACTCTGTTATTCTACCTCTTCCTAACATTATACAAGTGATATCTGGGAAGTATCCCTATAGTTGGCCCTTCATCCCAAAGGTGTTTATGGATTGGTCCATGTTTCATGCAGTAGGACATGGTGGGCATGCTACTGGAATTTGTCAACATGGCCTTGCATTTGTGTTCTGTTGACTGTGTTAGGTTGTTAGTTGGGACTCCATGAGATACCATACATTGGCACTACAGGTGAGGCACAGGCCTTTGACAGAGGACTGTAGGCCATTTAGCCAGTGGATTCCCCTGGGGTGACAGGGTAATTATGTGAGGTGTTAACAACAATAGTTCCTATCCATATTGATTTGTTGGTCTGGATGAAGGCAGGGTGCTGCTTACAGCTAGGGACACACCTGTATGGGACACCTCTTCAGCATGCTGCATTCTGTGGGTATTCCCATGTAGAAGTGGGGTCATACTGTACTCATTCCCAACAGCAAGGATATGACCTGTGATAAACCTGTGGCTGATGGTGGGGTGTGCTGAGTGCATGTGTGATATGAAAGCTACTTGCAGCTGACTCACAGATATACCTGGAACATTCCCCTTATGAAGCCTTGTGTGGGGATATAGGCAGTCTCTCGTTACTTCATAACTGTGTCTTTTGTGGTCTCCCAGTGATTGGCTAGACTGCATCAGTATTCCATATTACATGGACAACTAATGTACTGCTAACCAGCATGTATAATTCCACAGTTGTGTGCAGTTGACAGTTACATCATATGCACTCTGTCTGGGGTACTTCCACCTGTGTACTGTGTGTATGTATGGGCCCACATTCATGGCATATCCATCTTTCAGATGGTGACAGATATTGACATCTGGACAGTGAGTATGGACGACTGCTGACATGGGTATTGCTGAGAAGCATTGTGGTTGGCACATTGGCACTGCAGTTGTCAGAACATGGCCCTGTCAACCACAGTACTGCCCAGAGGCCACCAAGACACAGCCCTCCATGCCTACATGCTGACCACTTCCAGACAATATAGAACACACAACAACCTAACACACAGACCTCTGCATATTGTACACATGGAACAATCTATCCTGTAGATTGGGTCATCTCGGGTAATCTGTGTTCCACTGGTATTACTCCTCACACTTACATGTCACTGCATTTCTACATAGGATTGTGGGGGGTGGGGCACACCTGATGACTTTAAACATTTGCTGTGACTGTACTGGTATTTCACGTACTTTGTTGGCTTCTATTTTATTTTGTATTCTGACCTATCATGCAGACTGGAGGCATATCAGTAGAGTACAAATCTTAGGTTTTATTGACCTACATTTCAGTTTCAGATTTCTTACCCTTCAGAACTAACATACAACTGCCAGACCTGCTGTAGTCTGTCTGTGTAGGTATGGAGAGGGGAATGTTAACCATTGACATCAATTGAAGGCCTTAGCCCAGCCTTTCTTTATGGTCATCTACACCTGTCCTGCAGGCTGAGGCTGGTGGTGGGTATGTGAGCCTCACTGACATGAATGTGTGTGTCCTACGGACACACATTTGGGCCTACACATGTATTGCAGTGGGATTTGTTACCTTGTCTAGTACTGCCTAGTAAGTTAACAGCAGTATTTGTTATGGATTTCATGCTGCCCATATAGGTGTCCACTATCTGCTGCCATCCCATTCAGCCACTCAATCCCCTTGCATGCTCGCATCCATACCATTGATACAACTATCAGAACATATTACTCCATTCAGTGATTGACAGGAACAGTGACTTACCTTGTGGCTGGGCCAGTATTGAGGACGGTGCTGGAGGGCTGACTATGTCGGATGCATATGGTACACTCCCTATACATGGTAAAGCACAGGTAGTGTCATGTTTGGCATCCCTTTTACTGTATGTGTGAGTCAGAGAGAGGTGTCATTCCCCGGGTCCCTACCATGTCAGTGTATGTGCTATGCATTGCCTCTTTTCCAAGGCCTGGGCCTACTGGGCATGCCTCCTTCTGCCTACATGGGCAGGCTCAGGTTGTTCCTCCTCCAAGTCAATCTGTGCCTGTGATGGCCTTGGCAATGGTGGGGGGCTGTGTGGCCTTGTCCCGTGATGTTCCTGTTGCAGCTGTTTCTGCAGGATTATATTGTGTAGCATGGAAAATACTATGAACATTTGTGTACATGTAGCTGGAGAGTACTGCAAGGCTCCACTGTATATGTCCAGGCAGTGGAACCGTGACTTGAGCAGCCCAAACACACACTCTATTATGATTCTGGTTTGTGCATGTGCCTCATTAGGGAGTTCTTGTTCAGGTGTGTGCACATTTCTGAGGGGTGTCATCAGCCACGGCTCCAGTGCGTAGCCAGCATCCCCCACTATGTGGTCATATGGGATGTCACCACTGGAAAATGACTGGTACAGCTGTGTCATATGCCAGATGTGGGAGTTGTGATAACTTCCAGGGCTGCCAGCACACACATTCAAGATAATACCTGGGCATCGCAAATGACCTGCCAGTTGGAAGCCCTTGCTGTTTATGTAGACCCTACCCCACTCACTGGTTGGTGCTTTGATGTGAATGTGCAGGCAGCCTATAGCACCCACTACCTCAGTGTATTCTGCTATTTGGTGGAAGAGATGCATATTGCTGGTCAATGCCTCACGTGTGTTAATGAAATATATGTGCCCACCAGCATGTGCTGACATGACATCCAGGAACTGGTGGAGTACCCTGGATGCTTGCTGATGCCTGTGAAATCCCCATGATATCCCCAGTTGCCCTGTGGAAGGTACCTGCGGCTTGTATTCTTAAGCCTACACATACCTTGGCATCCACTGGGATGGGTTCCCCTCTTTTGGTTCTGTGTGTAAGGCGTAGCTGGCACAGTTCAACAATTTGCTGTAGAATGTCCCTGTCCACCCTATAGAGCTCCACTTTCTCCAGCTCATGTAGCCCCTGGTAGGTTGCCCTGGGTCTGTACACTCTTCTCCTTCAACTCACTGTGGGATGGTCGTCAGCATTCACATCCTGACCATCCTCAGCCTCTTGCACATATTGATGCATGAGAGCAACAGCAGATCCTAACATTTTGTTAGTTTTGTCAGGTAAAATTTCCCCATCTGTGTACACTGGCAGTGTAGAGTTTGTTGGAAAAAACAGACTGAAAGGTGTTTGCATAGTTTATAGTAGTGTGCTAAGCTGTTCCATGTGTAATTGGCTGGTTCTGATACATTTCACCTGCCAACTATGCTAGTTCTCCTTGACTGCCTTCCTACTGATGTTTTCCCTACCCATTGCCTTCATGTGTAAGCCCCGAGGTGCACCGTGCATACCCAGTGCTCTGATGTGAACATTGCTGCTATTTCTTGTTTTCCATTTAGGCAATGTAAACATTGCTAGGCAGCCTCAGACACAACCTATTCCATAGCTGTGCTTAGCTATGGGCAAACATGAGCCACAGAGCTCCAATAAGCTTACAGCATGCATGGCACATCCCCTTATGTGGTCACCCACCTCTTAGACTTATAGAATGGTGTTGCTGCACCTACACGGTTGGGTGGAAGCTAACACTGAGTGGAAATCTTTGATTCAGTATCACCCCCCTCATTTGCATAAAACAGAATGCTAATTCATAGTTACCATACTCACACTGAGCCTTCCACCTTAGCAACCACTATTCCCTGCTATTGTTGTCTTATGCATGCTATTGACTATTATGGCAAAATGCTGATTTGGGTTTAAAGGCTTATTTACCCCTTTTTCTTATTTTTGGGGTGATCCCATTTGCACACCGCTGCCCTACGCTTAAAAAAAAACTTGTTTTTTTATAAATTTGAAACTCTTTTTCATGCCAATGGCCATATATTTGGCCATTGGCATGCCTACTACATTGAATACATGCTTTCATTCGAGCTGTCATGCCCCCATTCTGTAATTTGCAGAAATGTATTCGGTTAGTAACCGAATACATTTCTGCAGGTATACTATTCCTGCACAGATGCCTGCCTGCTTCCTGGATCACTAATTCACCTCATTTGCATGGTTTTCATCAACAAATTAGGTAATTAGCATATAGCAGTGGTGTCCATGCGGGAATAGTGTAGGCGCTCTCAGGCACATCTCGGGTGCTCTTTCCTGGATCACTCGGCAACCATATTGCATGCAGCAGCTCTTACACTATTCAGACACTCCATGCAGAGCTTGCTGTATCCAGCGGATTGTGTTTTTTTTTTCCACCTATATAAATCATTTGTTATTTTTGTTCAGTATTCACTGAGCATCATTTTGGTCACTCTTTTTAGTTAGATGGCATCTAGCAAATCCTGCTTTGAAAGTCTGAATGAGAACTATTCCATTTCCATATTTGGTTACTTCATGATGTGTTTTGATAAGCAGAAAAGAAACACGAGGGTAGGACAATTTGATATGGACACAGTGCATCATCTCACAGAAAGTGGTCAAGATAGAGTTGAAGATGGACAGGACACAGTTAAGTACAAATTGTGACAGATTATTAGATTCTTTCTCTGTTAAAGTATTCAATTATCTAATGCCATGTGTTTTTAATTGTTTGTTTTGTTCTTCAATGACTTCTATTTTAATTACATTGCATACAATAAGTAATCCAGTTGTTGAACTCCCTGAAAAATATACGCTGGATTTTTCTTTTTTCACTTTGAGTTTACATTCCTAAAAGCATGTTTACAACAAAAGTGACCTCTTAAATTATGAATTTTGAGCAATTTAAGGGTACAATTGTCAGTTTTACACAAAATTTAAAAAAGCTTTCTCTTCTTCATTTTCCCAAAAAACTTAGCATTACTGAGTACAGTGGTTTAATACTGTGGGTTATCCAGTGTGTGATCTCCCATTTATGAATATTTCATTCACTGAGCCAACAATCCTCCTGTAAAAGCAACACAGCAGCTGGTAACAAAAATATGTTTCTTATTATTTTCATTGGTGCATCTTAGTGCAGTTTTAAAGATAAGCAGCAGTGTTTTGAGTCCCAGTCATCTGATACTTCTGACTTCATATCTTCAGTATACTCTTATCTGTGAAATGATTCAGAAAATATTTTAAATTATTAGTTTAAGAGATGGTGTAGTTCCATTCAGCTGTGGCAGAGTGTACATACATACTGATATACTGAATATACTATTAATGGCTAATGTTTAGAAGCATCAGTTAACATCACATGAATTCCTGCAAATCTACAGCACATTTGACGGAAGGAAAAACTAACTAAAATTAACGGATCACAAAAGGTAAACAAACAATCTCCTTTAAAAATTGGTTAAAAAAGAAAAAAATTACCACAAACAAACAGATAAACTTTCTCTATTTAGTGGTACTGTAAGGGAAATAGGTTTTTGTATGGTAGTGTGTAGGGATGAGTTAGGGATATGTTTAGCACAAATGAGTAATGGTGCCCTCTCCCTGGCTTTGCTTCAATTCCTCCTCACTTTCAGCCATCAGTGTGGTACCATCTGTATGTATGAAGCTGTTGAACCCCACTGCTTTCTCTATTGTCCAGCAGATGTTATCAGTTTAACCTCTATTACCCCCTTCTAAAAGCAGGTTGTATAACTGGCAGTTCTTGGTTTATGGATTGCAGTAGTCTAGAAGCATTACACAGACTGAGAATAAAAACATCATTCAAACCCCTGGAACACCTGGGACTTGACAAAAATAGGCAACTGTTGTTTGAAACTTACTGCTGTACTTATTCTTCTGGGACTGTTTTCTGGCTATTGGTGAGGGGACTAGCAAGTGTTTCCTCTTTGTTGCCTTAAGCTGCTGTTAGCCATTACCTGCAATGTTAAATCGATTGACTGTCTCTAGTTTTGGTTGACTTGTGTGCCTACTTAAGGAGAACAGTTGCATGACTATCTAAAATGTGTGTGTGTGTGTGTGTGTGTGTGTGTGTGTGTGTGTGTGTGTGTGTGTGTGTGTGTGTGTGAGTGAGTGTGTGTGTTCAAGCATATATAGGAAGGAGCTCACGTCCATAGCAGCAGAGTGTATATATGGGAAGTTGTGATCAGATGTACAGGAGCCTGTAACCTGCTGCATAATAGGGGAAGTGAGAAGAGAAAGTGGTCATAAGTGGATGTATTCCAGAGACTGCATCACACACACACACACACACACACACACACACACACACACACACACACACACACACACGCACGCACGCACACGCACGCACGCACACACACACACACACACACACACACATCAAACATGTCAACAGAATTTGCATTAAGCTCCTGTGATATGCAACAACTGGAAAAGTTCAGAAACAAGTAAAATGAGGTACAGCTGCAGGCTTTCCACATGCATAACATGCAAATCTATTGCTGAAGTGCCAATGAGAAATGTATCAGTACCAGGAGTGGCGGGTGTAGTGCAGGAAGTCAATTCTGTAGATAGCCATAATAGGTTTTGCAGGTTTGCAGAAAAACAACTGATATGAAGGACAAGGCACAGGGCATTGCCATGGACTTGTCCACCTCAGGAAGTGGACTACCAGCACAGAAATGTCTCACAGAAATGGAACAGTACTTGTCCCTGTCAGTGGAAGAGAAAAAAAGCCTCATATCTGGGAGTAGCCTGGCTATAGGAATGGTCTAGCAATGAACACCCCAGTATCAGTAAGGGATGCACCAGGTTAGTACTATCCATTATAAATCTGCATGGTATAATGCACTGACTGTGTAAGGTGACTGATTTAACAAGGAACATTTGTATTTCTGTCCATTCAGGTACGTGTAGGTCCTTCAATGTGACACATGACAACTGCCCTATGTCGTTTGCTACTGCATGCCATATAATGCATGGTTCTGGGGGGATCCAAATGTAATATTGCTGGGGACATGGAACCCTAACACAAATGACTCAGTCCACTGGTTGGATGGCTTCACTGCCAGCTGTGATCACACAGCTTGCCATAACCAGCCATCTGTTGTCACATGCTTGTGGGTAATAACAATCCTCATGAATGGTCCCATAGTTCTACACTATTTGTTACCAACTGTGGGCATAAAGACCACCATTCCTGATTGTTGCCATTGCTCAAGCCATGGATGATAAAGCTCTGTAAGCTTCCACCATCGACTACACCATCAAAGTGCATATTGTCACTCTAGCTTTTTTACACCTTTCCTGCCATAGATATAAAAGTAGACTTCCTCTAAACTACACAGTCATAAGCATCCTTTCATTGGGTATGCATCTCATCCCAATAATTGGAATATCTAAACGACATGAGATGCTAGACATAAATCAAATTGCAGGAGTCTATATAAGATATACTATAGATATGGAGTGTCAAGCCTGTCTTGGTAGCTGAGGGTCATTAGTCTGGTGATCTTGTTAGTTAGGAGACCCTGTGTTTTTTCTAACTGCATAATGTGTTTGAATTGATAAAAGGGGCATTATAGTCTGTCATTCAGGAGTGATAACCTCTTTGACCCAGAGGGTATAACTTTCATTATTAATTTGGCTTGATAGAAGGATCTTCTAGCTATTGTTGTCATCTGTTGGTCAGAGAACTTAGAGTTGTCTATGAAGGTCTGGCCGTTACTGCAAATGATTTAGACTATTAACTGTTGATGAGTTGCTTCTTGCGGTACAGTGTTTGATTCCCTCATCCAACATTTGTCTACTGTGTGGCTTTGAGCAGGTCACTTAACCAGACAGTGTTCTGGGGTAATGTGCAGTCTTATGGATTGCATTCTTAGTAACTCTCTATGAATCTAAGGCTCTGAGATCTCTGATAATGTTATCAGTCTAGATTGAAGTATCTATACTGTAAGCTTTTGTTAAGATTTGTTTACCAAATGTGACAATGCTGTAGTTCTCTGCATTTCATTAAGGCCTGTTTCTAATATATCCCTGCTGTAGCCATTGCTGTATCAATGCAGTATTGGTTGCCAAATGTCATTAGCAAATTTAGCTAGCCATATGTCTGAGTTAGTAGATTGTAGGTATTAGAAGTAGATCTTCAACAGAATGAGTTCAAACACTTATCCCTGAGGAATGCTGATAGTCACCCTCTTATTTTCTGAGTTGGCATCTGCTACTTTCACTGCATGGGTTCTGTTTGTCAGCCAGTTTGCTATGTATGTTGTGACGATGTGAGGTATTGCCAGCTATGCCAGGAGAAGTAAGGCATTAGATGTGTAACATATGCCAGCACAAGTAGCTGGAAGTTTGTAAAGAATTTATTATTTATTTATTTATTTATTTGAACATTTGTTTACTGGGATAGTTCGACTGGGTATCTTACCTGTTTTCAGAGGAGACCCATGGAGAAAAGCTCCACTTGTAGAAAAACATTTGTAGACATAGCTACTCATACAAACAGAGTGATTTATATTGTAGCTAAGATTAAATACACAGTTACACAGTTGTAATCATGATGTACAGTAATACAATACGTTATAGTAGTAACAGAATTAAACTGGTAGCAGGCACATGGGGTTCAAAGGGTTACATAATAGTGGTGGTAGAATCTTTACAGATTAAACTTGCACACAACTTGCAATTGTAATTCATATGGTACTTATATTAAATAACAGATGTGAATACTTTAAATTCACAGGGGTTGGTAACAATTCTGCTATTAATTATCTGGATGTTAATTTGTCCAAAGATAGGACACAGGGCTGTTTTCAATCCTGTGTATATAGGAAAGAGACCTATTCTAATGACTATCTTGATTTTTCTAGCTGCCATCCTTATTATGTTAAGAAAAATATAGTCAAAGGACAGATGGTCCGGGGAGTTAGAATGTGTTCTAGTAAGGAGTTGTTAATTATGGAAACTGACAAATTGAGTGAAATGTTTATAGCAAGGGGTTACCCCATCAAATTTGTTACAGACATCAAAAAACAAGTTATAAGTGAATGGGGTTTGAGATATAAACCTCTACTTGGAGATGTTGGAAATTGTCAGGTTTTAGCAAATGGTAATGTCATAGACCATTCAAAATCCATGGTCTTGACAATGGGTGAAACATCATCCCATGTTAGGAATATAATCAGTAACAACTGGAACATTTTTAAAAGCAATCAAGAAGTTTTGTCTACCTTGGGTAACCAACCTACCTTTATGTATAAAGTGAATAGAAATTTAAAAAGCTTATTTCAAAGCAACTGCAGTGTTTGGAAAAAGGATGGTAAAGGGACTAGGCGTTGTGGTAATTGTGGTTATTGTAAATACATCATTCCGCATCCTGTGGTAGTGTTAGGACCATATAAGATCAGGGTTCAATTTTGTGGGGGGACCTGTAACACCCCTGGGGTGGTTTATTTAGCTTGGTGCCATAAATGCTATAATTATTATGTAGGAAAAACAGAAAGGAAATTTCGTAAAAGAATTTACGAACATTTGTACAGCATTTCTAAACATGATGAGAATAATGCATTATCCAAACACCTGGAATTATTTCCTGACCATGGCTTTTTGTTTGGTATTTTAGAAGTAGTAGGGAAAGATATAAGGGGTGGTGATTGGAACAACCAGCTGTTAAGAGCTGAGGTGAGGTGGCAAATGGAATTAAATGCCACTGTCCCTCCTGGTCTCAACGACCATATAAGTATCAAACCTGAGCTAAAATACAGAGCATATGTACTATGAAAACACATATCTCCCTGAGTGTTTGGTTATTCATTTTGTTTTTCTTGTTATATTTATTTCCACTAAACTGGTTATTATTATTTGTAAATATTTTTGTATAAAGTAGCAAACAACTGTTTTATATATGGAGTTTTAAATAGGAAAGCTTTTTTAGAATGATGTTTTTTCATTTACATTCCCTTTAAATATTTATTGTCAATGAACCAATTAATTACAAGATTTTGTATTTAAAGGTGTGGATTTATATGTGGAGTGTTCTGATGAAGTCATTTGACGAAAGCGCTTAACCTATGTGTCTTGTTTAATAAAACTGTGTTCGAGTTTGATACGTGGCTTTTATTTCGTGTTTGAGGCTGAGGGATATTGGCTGGCTGCTTGTTCTGGTATTATTGGTGTATCTTTGGCACTTCGTGGTTTTGGATTGTACTTATATTTAGATTAGAGTGAGTCTGAAAAGCATGACCAGGTGTGTGTTAGACAGGTTACTAGTCCACTGGTGTACAGGTTTGTATCCTATTCCCAGTCATTCAACAAAATATTTAGTAGTTTAGCTGAGAAAGGGTAGTTAGTGTATTGATGGAGGACTTAGAAAGTAAGCAGAGTGGATGACAGGAGGGTGAGAGGAGGGTGTGAGGAGGAGGGGAGGTAAATTAGCCTGGGTGAGAGGAGGGGATGAGGTGGAGGAGGGAGAGGAGGAAAGAGGTAGATTAGTCTACAGAAAGGCATGCTCTGTTTAGATGTTTTTTCGGGTGGTTTTAAAGAAAGGTAGGCTAGGGGCTAGCCTAATGTTCTGTGGGAGGGAGTTCCATACTTTGGTGTCTGAGTATGAATAGAGTGACTTTCCTTGGTTTCAGAAGGGTTTGTATGTTTCTAGAAGGAGTTTGTCCTGGGATCGGAGAACTCTGTTTGATTTGTAATGGTTTATAAGGTTGGCAAGGGCAGGACAAGCATTCCACTTGTTTAATGTATTATGGATTGTTGTTAGCTGTGTATACGTAAGCTGGTTTGCTAGCCCGAGCCAGTTTAGTTCTTTTAATGGTATACAGTGGTGTGTATGGTAGCTGGAGTTAGTTGCAAATTTTGCTGTTTTGTTGTAGCATTGATCCAATTTGTTCTTAGTGGAATTTTTTTATTAAATTGGCAGGTATGTAGGAGTCATATAAAAGAGAAGGCATGAGGAAGGTTTTTGCCAGCGTGGTCTTGGCGGGGGTAGTGAGAAATTTTCTGTTTCTCTAGAGGAGTCTTAGTTTGATATGAGTTTTTTTTTTTTGATGTTTTGTTAGATGTGAGGGTCGAAGTTAAGTTTGCTATTGATTATAACCACTAGGAGTTTAGTTTCTTGAATGTTTTCTAAGATGGTTTTGTCAGCTGCAAGAATGCTAAATTGGTCTGGGCCTGGGGGTATTTTTGTGGTGAAAGACTATAATCTTGTTTTTTTGGGGGGGTGGGGGTTAGAAATAGTTGGGAGCTTGTCAGCCACAATTCATTGGCTGTGAAAGATTATTGGGTATTGGTAGGAAGTTCAGGGAGGGTACTCGTGGTGCAGATTAGGGATGAGTCATCTGTCTATTGGATTAATGTTCCAAGGGAAGAGGCAGTGTGAAGATTGTTGGTGAGTATATTAAACAGTAGGGGTCCTAAGACTGACCCTTGGGGAACTCTTTTGGGGTTTTGTAGTAAGGGTGAGTGCTGTTTGAACCATTTGACTGCGTGCTTATGTCCGTGAAGGTAACTTTGGAACCAGTGGAGTGTGATGATAGAGCATTCTAGTGTAGAAAGTTTATCTAGTAGCTAAGTATGTGAAACTGTGTCAAAGGCTTCTGAGAGGTCCAGCAACCTGGCAGGTTTTTTTTTTTGGCAGTCAGTATGTCTGATATGGATTTTATAAAATATGTGTTGAATTGTTCTGCTATTTGTGATGTGGGAGCATTGATTGAAGGGGAGTAATTTTTATTAGTTCCTGGTTTGAGAAGGGAAGTTATGGAATGCCAAATGTTTGGGGGTTGTTT
This sequence comes from Protopterus annectens, assembly GCF_019279795.1. NCBI lineage: Eukaryota > Metazoa > Chordata > Ceratodontiformes > Protopteridae > Protopterus > Protopterus annectens. The sequence continues at coordinate 593,044,673 of NC_056732.1, forward strand.
CTGTGTTGTAATTAAAGGTTAGACTAGTAGGCTTCCTTATATTCATCCACTAATTTTGTGACTTTGTTGCATAGTGTCTCAAAGACTTGGAGATTTTGCTGGGTTTTATCTTGTTTCCATTTTTTCCATGCTTTGCCCCTTCGTTTCATGAGATCAAAGCAGTTAGTAGTTAATCATGAGGATTTAGATTTTTTCCTTCTTTTTGTTCAAGGAGGGGTGATGCTATTGATTATTTTAGAAAGGTGGTATTGAAGTACTGCACAGTATCATTGATGGGTAGGACATTTAAAGGGGACCAGTTAATACTAGATATTAGATTATTGATTGTTTGTTGGTTAAGAATAGTGGTATTTCTAAGAGCTATTGTGGAGTACTTGTTGGGTAGGTGGGTGATGGCCCTGATGGCGAATGCTGGAAGGTGGTCACTTAGTGAGACTGAGAGTGTAGCTGAGGAGGGGGAAATTAGAGGGGATGAGATACGAGAATCCAGTCTAGTATGGACTGGCTAGTGTGGTTATTGTTAAATCTTGTTAGGTTGGTTCAGTTGCTTGAAACCATACAGATTAATACTAGAGGAGGGGTAGTTTGCAGTGATGTCTTGCCAATTTATATTCATGTCAGCTAGGATGACTGTGTCTATCTTGATGTTATCAGTAGTCCAGGAAAGTATATCTTCTAAGACTGGTATATTATCCCCAGGAGAGATATAGACTGTAATGATACAGTTTTTTTTTGAGTTGTTAAGGTTTATGGTGGTTAGAACTTTAGCACTGTGGAATTTAGGTATACTGAGAGGGTATACATTTATGTTGAGTGTGGAGCAATATAGGAGAGCTATTCCTCCACCTTTCTTTTTGGTCTGTCTAGTCTATATATGGCAAAGTTGGTGGGATATTATTTCAGTTGCTTTTATGTTGGGGTGTAGCCAGGTTTCTGTTAGGGCAAGTATATCTAGTTTATTCTGTTCTATCTGTTTGTACTGCAAGTATGCTATTAGATTTGGTGGAAAGTACTCTGATTCATTGGGAGTTGATCGGGGTGTGGTTTGGTCACCTTTAAATTGATATGGGTGGGTGGGAATGGGAGTAGGGTAGATGAGCAGAGTGAGCTCAACAGTAGCAAGAGAGAATGGAGAAGGCCAAGCCATGGTAACTGCATCAGTGTCTTAAGAGCAACAAAAAACAATCTGTAAGCACCTTATTTCTCTTTTGTGATTAACTAGCCATATGCATATTATTGGGGGATAGAAATCTTAAGAATTTATAGGGATAATTGAGTAACGGGGTAGTATGGCTTAGCAGAGAGAGGGGACCAATGCTTAGTTTCCTGTGATATTGTTTCAACAAAGTCATTTCAGTTTCAGCGACTGATGCTGTGCAAGGAAACAGCAAACTTTGCTGTCACTCAGTTTGGCGGTAAGATTACTGGGGAGGGGATAGAGATACAGTAGTGAGGGACCTGGTGATGGGTTGTACACAATTACTGTGAGTTGCTGATTAGAATGTCTAAACAGTTAGCTTTAAAAATAAGGTAACATGCATAAAATACTTTTAGAAAAAGCAGTTATGCAGGTTTGCAGAATGGACAGCCAAAGGTGTTTGGGGAAGTCAGCAACAGAAGTTTGTTATGTTGTTGTCAGGTAAGCAGGTGCTTAGGACCTGAAAAAAAAAGAAACAAGAGCAGGGGGATCCAATACAATGAATAAATTATTGGCATGTTAAAAGCAGGCAAGTGGTAATTTATTTTTGTAACTTCAGAATCAAGAAAGAGAATATTCAGGCAAGGTAGGGAAGAGAAAAAGGAGTAACAGCAGAAACTGAAGCAAGGAAGTGAGTAATAGATATGATTGGATATACAAAAGAGGATAGTCAGAGGCAAAAAGATCAGAAAGGCTTGCAGAAGGAGGGAGGTGGAGTAGGAAGCTAAATGAAGAGAAAGAAGATATGCCTGGGAGGGGGTTCAAGAACAGAAAAAGTACTCTGACAGTAGCCCATAGAAGTCCTTACAAGATGCTTGCCTCTAGAAATACACTTATAGCATCCAGTCAACCATTAAAATAAGCAACATTAACCAGACAAGCTAACTTCTTAAATGCAGTAAAATTACACAAACAGGCTAACTTCTTAACAGCATTGAAATTACACAGACAGAATCCAGAACATGCCCAGTTTCAAGATACTACGTATGTAGTCCCTTACTTGGATACAATTGTATTTCCTAAATGGACTACACAGTCTAGAGTAGCAAATCATCGGACCAGAGCAAACCTACCCCATCCCTTACTGCTTATTGATCTACCTTCTAGGTTTATCTCCACTCCACTCCCTCCATTTTATTGTACTGCAACTCCCATACTGTGCTGTAGCAATTCATAGCCCCTCAGTACCCACATATAGTTTCTGAAATCTCTGATGCTGCAACCACCACCTGTGTTAAGTTAGTCTAAATCTCTGTAAAAAATAAGTTTGGTTACTACAAATTGACATATTTACAGCAAAAGTGCAAATACCTGCATGATTGTACTAGCCTCAATATCCTCTGTCAGCTTATTTAAAAGCAAGCTTAAACCCTACCTCAAATCACACTGGCTATGCCCCTGTGTTAACCCAGACTAAGTACCTAACTATTAACTAGACTCCCACAATTCCTAGCCTCCCATGATCATGATCTTGTGTTGTCTCACTAATTTTTAGTGAGCTTAACCTTCCTTAGGATTTTTTCTCATGTAAACAAGTATATACTGTGGAATGATCAAACACCTTCATATAGTATCACAACCTATGTGTTAAATAACACTAGAAATCCATCCTTGTTTGCTGTTCTTCTATACTCTATCTATTGATCTCTAGTGTTTTTCTTTCTTAGGTTTTTGTAAGACCTTAGTATCTCTTATCATAAATTGCTAGGTGTATCTAATTTTGTAATATGTTATAAAGATTTGTACTACACCATTTCTAATACAAATGTATTAGTCTTATTCATCTATTCTTAGATAAATTTTTCCTTTTTCCTACTGAAATATAAAATATATAATCTTAGGCTTGTACTATAATTGTTAAAACTTATGTACCAAATTATACTGTTATTGTCTTTGTCTTGACCTTTTATGTTGTTGTAATTTGTGGAGCTTTTCTCCCCGGGCCTCCACTGAAAATAGACATATATCCAGCTGGACTAGCCCGGTCAACAAATGTAAAATAAAATAAAATAAATAAAAATTGTTTTTGGTCACTAAACTCAAAAACCCTGAGATAAACCCATTATATTACCCATAGGGATATCAGTATCATGTATAATCCTTAAGTATATCCCACTTATCTCCCATAATCCTCTACACCACTTATAAACTACAGTTTGGCATTCTGTGCCATTCTTTCCTTAATTTATCCTATACGCCGACCCAACTCGCAGCATACCCTGGTGATGTGCGATCAATGACTGTGATCCACTAAGATTCATTTCCAATTTAAAGTTATGTTTTCCTAAACTGTTATGTCATTATTTGCAAAATTCACTCTGTTTGAGTAACCTGCATTTTACGCCTGACGAATGCAGCTGATTTAGTCCTTAACCTGAATGGCACAAGCTCAGGGATTTTTCATACATTAAGTGTAGTGACGGATCTTTTGTCTTTGCATAGAAACATGTCTATATCATGTTATAGTAGTACAGCTGCTGTTAATGCGACTTAGCTAGGACTTTGTCTTTAGAAGACTCTCCGTCTTGTGTTTTACATTATTAATGTTAGGCGTTCTACCTAGAGACAGGTGATAGTTATGGTAAATTGATGTGCATTTCAGTGTTTTTCAGTGTTTTTCTAAATTAAACATACAAAGCAAATGTTTATGCCCACATTTATATAACTTTAACAAAGTAAACACTGCTATATATTGTAATTTACATTGTTTGCTAATGTAAAGCACAATATATAGCAGAGTTACATTGTGCTTTATATTGTTTGCTAATGTAAGCTGTCCTACCTAACGATAAGTGCTAGCTATGTCTAACTGATGTGCATCTCACTGTTTTTCTGAACAGACAAAGCAAATGCTTATGCCCACATTCTTGTAACTCTAGCAAATTAAATTCTGATACTGGCAACCTTTGGTACCACCACTACAACTATGTACTGGTATATGATTTTGTGACCATAAAACCTAGGATAGTATGTGGTACAGGGGTAAATCATTTGCTATATGTTAATTGCCATCGCCAAGTGTAGAACACTAGCAACCATGAGCTTTGTACATTAAAGCTTCAATTCAACTGCTAATGTAAAAGCACTGCTTTTTGTTACCTTCTAGCACTGTAGGACACATTTTTATCACTACCTTCATATCCTCTCACTGTCCTTGGACTCCCTCTCAAATGCTCTTTAATTGGTATTGTATACCAGCAAATTTTGTACTGCTAACCCCTTCTAAAACTACCCTACCACCCTCTCTCCTTTTAACTGCAAACTCTGTTGGAGCTTCCTGCCTCCTCCTACCATAACTGTACACTAGCATCTTACTCAGCATCTTCTCTCTTTTTCCTTGCAATTATCCACTGTCTCTCCATGTGTCTTTGGCACTGACTTTTCAAACCTCACTCCACCCATGACTAAACTTACACTCCATCTCTATCTTTCTCTATGCTCTTGTTTACCCCCATGGCCGGCCTTAGGCATAGGCCAACTAGGCGGCCGCCTAGGGCACCAGTGTAGCAGGGGCACTTTTCCAGTATTTATTTGGTGTAGGTAGACCAGGATGGGGGCACTAGGTAATGTGTTGGGGGCGCCGTGGAGCTGTTTTGCCTAGGGCACCAGTTGACCTAGGGCCGCTCCTGCCCTACCCCATTCCCTTACTCTAATAAAAAACTCTACTGTATCCTATCTTCTTCTGCTGTTGTTGTCCCTCCAACAGGACATACATTATAAGAATCCCAACTGTAACAACTAGTATACTCATAGCACCTCTCCTTTCTCATTCCAGGTAGTTGAGCCCATCGAGCAGTTACCAATTAGCTTGTGGTTAACTCCCTTATAGCAAAGACCCTGAACCTGCAACTACAAGACTCCCTGAAGGGAATAAAACTCTACATCCAAAAGAAAGAGAAAAGAAATCCTTTGTAACAATGTATGTAGTCATTCACTTGGAAACAATTGTATTTCCTGAATGTTCTACACAGTCTAGAGTAGCACATCACCGGGCCAAAGCAACCCTACCCCATCCCTTACTGCTTATTGATCTACCTTCTAGGTTTATCTCCACTGCCTCCATTGTACTGTATTGCACCTACCATACTGTGCTGTAGCAATTCTTAGCCCCTCAGTACCCACATGTAGTTTCTGAAATCTCTGATGTTGCAACCACCACCTGTGTTAAGTTAGTCTAAATCTCTGTCAAAAATAAGTTTGGTTACTACAAATTGGCATATTTACAGCAAAATAGCAAATACCTGCATGATTGTTTTTGGTCGCTAAAATCCAGAACCTTGGACTAACCCGCTCCGTTCGTCCTTGCTAATGGTTGGGCTCTCTCCTTTCCCCTAGCCTATCCCCATTCCCACACACCCTTGGAACAATTGAACTTATAGTTATAGACCACACCCTCAAACATCAGTTCCCACCTCCCACAATCCCTATTGCCCTATCAAAGCACACCTATTATTTCCACTGAATCACATGCTACCACACCCTTAGTACAACCCTCAAGTATAACACCCCTTATATACCCACTACTCTTTCTCAAACTACAAAGAATGTTCTAAACACTATGCACCCAACTACCAAAAGCACTAATCTATCCCTTCACAATTTCTACTCTACATCTGCTTTCATTCCTTACCTCCTACCAGACTCAACTTCTAGAAGCACCCCACTCCCATGTCAAACAAAAGCAATAGGCAAGCCTGTAAAGCTAATAAACGTTCCCATATCACCTTGTGACCTTATCTCCTCCAATACCTTCTCTTTTTTACACAATAAGCAGACAATTAAACATAACCCCCATTCCTTTCAGAGACATGCCAAAATAATATACAAGCTTTCTAAACTCTACCTACACCTATTCAAAACACTCACATACTGTGGTGATATCCACTCTAACCCAGGACCCATTTCACCAACCAACCCAAACCTAGATCTGAAAAATCCTCTATACCACAGACCAAAATCCTCTCTCCTCTTCCTAAACTTGAATGTAAGAAGTATATCAAATAAAATTCAGGACCGCCATGCTCTACTAACACTATATAAACCAGAAATTGTTGTGCTAACTGAAACATGGCTAAAACCAGAACACCACAATAATGAGATTATAGCTCCTGGCTACAATATTATATGTAGAGATAGCGTGGAAAAAAAGGGTGGGGGAGTAGCAATATTATTCCAAAATCATCATTTGATTGTAACACCCCTAAAGTCAAAAATGTAGCACTAATCCTTGCAAAATTACAACTAAACCCCAACAAACATATAAACATTGTAGGCGGCTATATCCCACCAGGCAATAACATTACCATAATGGAAAACCTATTAGACTGGATCTCAAACTCCCTCCCACAAGAAACTATACTATTAGGTGACTTTAATATTGACTGGCTTAACTGCTCCAACCACAGTCCCACTATCTATATCAACCTCCATGGGTTTACCCAACTCATCTCTTCCCTCACTAGAATTAATAAAGCATCCAAGCTCCAGTCCATCCTAGACTGGATTCTTATATCTGATCCCTCTCTTGCATACCAGTCTGGCTGTCTACCTGATAGTCTAAGTGACCATCAGACAATCTATCTAATTAGGAACAGGTACCAACACATCAGCCAGACTATCCTCAGAGTCATCTGAAATAAAAAGACCATTTTACCTAATAACTTCATCACTGCACTAAAATTCTGTAATTGGACTCCCCTAAAGCAACTGTCTCTTGACGAAGCTGTGCAGTACTTTAACTCTACTTTCTTGGAAATCTTAAATGATTATGCACCCTCCAGAACTATAAGAATAAAATCAAAGTATGACCCATGGATAACTAAAGAAACTAAAACTACAGTGAAAGAAAGAGGAAAGTCCTGGATACAATTTCACAAAAACAAAACCTCTACTACAAAACAAATCTACTTAGAACTCAGTAACAAAGCAAAAAAACAAATTAAACTTGACAAAACTAACTACTACAAAAACATGCAAGAAAAATATGTCCACAAACCTCAACAATTCTGGGTGACAATAAATACCATACTTCAGCCTGGAAAATTCACAACTCCAACACCAGTGTTAATAAACAACCACAGTAACATTCCCACTTAGTTTAATAAATACTTTACTGAAATAGTCCAAACCCTTGCCAATACTCACAATACTGCTACTATCTCAACATCAGCAACTGCCCAAACCCACCCCAACTCACAGAACAATACCTCCAACTTTTCCCTGCACCCAGTGCCCACCAAGGTTATTTCCAAACTCCTCTGTAAACTTAAACTGACCACTCTGGCTGCTGATAACCTGCCAGCAGATTTCCTTCAGGTAGCTGCAAAAGATATAGCCTGTCCTGTTGCTATTCTCATTAATAGGTCTCTATCAGACTGCAAGGTACTTACATCATGGAAAACATTGCATATTATACCACTACACAAAAGAGGTAACTCCTTAAAACACACTAACTACCACCCAATCGCTATACTATCACCCTTATCTAAAATATTAGAAAGAGCTGTTCACACTCAACTAATGCAGTACCTCCAAAAAACAACCTGCTACCTGAAGCACAGCATGGCTTTCAACCCTCCCATAGCACCACCACAGCACTACTGTGTTTTATTAACATAGTGAACCATTACAGGAACAAGGGCCTATTTGTATCATCCATATTCTTAGACTTATCAAAAGCTTTTGACATGGTTAACCACCATATGCTTTTTTAATCTCTATCTGCCCTAAACATTAGCTCCTCCTCTATCTCTTGGTACAATAGTTACTTATCAGGCCAGCAATAAGCAGTCCTATGGCAAAACCAATTGTCCCCTCTCTTACCAGTATCCTATGGAGTCCCCAAGGTTTCATCCTTGGCCCACTGCTGTTCTCTCTATTTACCAACCAGCTCTCCTCCTCCACACTCACTAACTCAGTAGTACAATATGCCGATGACACCACCCTTATATGTGCCACCCTCACAATAAAAGAACTTCATTCCCCTACCCAAAACAACTTTACTCTAGCCAAAACATGGTTCACTAACACCAAACTCATTCTTAATCCCAAAAAAACAAAACTTATTCTTTTCAGCCCAGGTAGGGTCCCCCCCTTTAGACAATAACTTTAGCATAACTTCCAAAGATAATATCCAAAACACTCCTACCACACACACTAAACTTCTAGGTAAAATTGACAACTTGAGATTCAACATCCACATAGCACAAACCATCAAGAAAGTACACAAAAAACTTGGGCTCCTCTACAGGAACAAACAGTTTATCACTAGACATACCACAGCCATAATTGCAAGGACTCATCTCTTATCCATCCTCCTCTATGCCTTCACTATCCTGACTAATCTCCGCCAGGCTGATTTTAAACAAAATGGAATCTTGTTATAACAAGTTTGCCAAGTTCACTGCAGAAGCCTCATATAGGACCCATCACTGTCTATGCCTTAAGCAGCTAAACTGGCTTGAGCTGCCTCAGCTACTGCTACTCAATCAGTTGTCAGTAGCACACAATTTATACTACCTTCCTGATAAAACGCCTGCACTCCAGCATCTAATTCAACCCTATACTACCACTAGAACCTGAAGATCTAGTAACCAGAAACTCGTATATGTCATCAAATATAAGAATGATGCTGGTAATTCGCTCTTTGGTTGGTTGCACTATTGCAAGAATCTATAATACACTACCAAGCCACATAACTTCTAATAGCTATACTGTACAATTTAAAAAACTCCTGAAGACCCACTTTTCAAACAACTGGCTATTCTGCTGTTACTCCCCAGGATAATAGATACCAATGCACTGTTAGGTTAACACTATTATGTAATTGCAGTTCCCCTGGAAAGGCTATTATACTAATCATACCCCAAAGAAAGTCACTACTCTTGATATCTATTGTATAGAAACAAGACCTATCTATTATATAGTATCAACCACTACCTTTGCCCAAAACAATTCCATATACTGAATATCCTTAACTACCTTGCATATTTTTGTCCTTAAATATCATGTATGTGCTTACTACATTGCAGAATTTAAGCCTAAAAATTATGTATGTTTTTTAAATTCTGATTTTATGTGTTTTTTGAAATTTTATTTGATGAATTTTGTAATTTCTACTTTATTATGTGCTTATATTTCTCCTATGTTTTGTATTTTTGGAGCTTTTCTCTCCGGGCCTCCACTGAAAATAGACCTTGTGTCCAGCTGGACTTTCCCAGTAAACAAATGTAAAATAAAATAAACACAGGGAATCAGATCCTTACAAAATATCTGCTGCCCTATGTAACCAAATATGTTTTATCAAAACCAAATAATGAGAGAAGTCATCATTTCTTAATTAATGCTTTTCAATCCAAGAGAAGTGGCTAGATGGTGTCCATTTCTGAAGAAGAAATAAGGGATCTAGGGACCCAAGTAGATAGTCTGCTTTCCTTTGATAACCATGTTGCCAAAGTGGTTAGAAAATCCTTCTATGTGACCCATCTGATCACGAAAGGGTTTGCATCAAGATCTAAGGATGTAATGTACCCCTCTACTCTTCCCTCATCAGACCCATTATTGAGTACAATGCACCAATTGGAATGTACCTGGCTAGACATCTCCAGCAGCTGGAGAGACCACAAAGGTACCTAACCAAGAAGATTACTGGCCTCAAACAGTTGCCCTGTGCAGCACGATTGAAAAAGCTAAGACTGTTCTCTGGTGCATACCGCTTTCTCAGAGACGATCTCTGTCTAATGTACAGAGCCATGTCCAACCCAGAATTGTTGAACATGCTCCATCTTAGCAAAACCAAATCTACTCGAGCTACATGCTCTAGGGATATAAACCTCAACACAACAATGAATAGAACATGCTGGAGGGATAGATTCCCTTCACAGAGACTTCCCTTACTATGGAACAGGGTCCCAATCTACATAAGACAGAACCCCTCACTATCACTCTTCAAGAGGAACCTTGATGAGTGGATGGGGAACAGAAAGTTCACACCAGGGATCACACCAACAGCACTACTAGATAGGGGACAAGGGTACTAGCTGCTAGTACAAGGGTCTAGGGAACTACTAAAGGGGTGGTGAATACTGCACAATGTGGTTGGGCTAATATATGCCTTTGGGCAGATAGCCCAGTACCAGCTTATGAACCTATGAACCTATTTTATGGTTCATGCAATACTAATGTATCCAGACTACAAAAAGTACAGCATAATCCTAACATCCTAGCACAGTGTGAGCGGGGCTGTAAATTCAAATGTTAAACTGTTTGCATTTAAGTAAGGGACCTGATGCACATGCACAATAATACAATGCTCCCATAAATAAATAAATAATTGCAACTGTTAAAATGAATGCATTGTAACAGAGGATACTGGAAGAGAAGAGGTTAAGCTCATCTCCGGCTAACTTCGAGAAATAGTTACTTAGCATAGGCCATAAAAATATTATCTCACAGTTTTAAATGAAGCTAGAGATGCAACGTCTGTAAGAAGCATGATTTGTTAGTCTCTTTAGTAATAGAAATTTGTAATTGTTTTATGACTTCCAGAAGCTGCACCAGATTTGAGTAAAGCTCTTGTGTGTGTATTATTGACATGTAGGTTCTAAATCCTGGCAGTTTCTATTAATGGGGAGGATGTATGGAAACAAGAAGTCAGATGACTAGATGTATGTGATGTCATTCTGTACAGACATACTGTCTTAATATTAGCTGAGACTGAAATCTCAGAGGAGTCTGTTCCTTGGAACCTGACATAGAAGGTTCCCTCACCTACGTTATCTTGCCTTGCTCTATTAAGTAAGTAGGAACAGTAATTCTCTAGATCAGTCAGGAAAATATAGTGAGAATAGTTAAGTATTGTTCTGTAACTGTGAAAATCTTTCCAGCTGTGTTAACTTAAATATTTCCTCTGTGATTGAAACTGTGATGTTTACTGTAAATATATATTTCATATTGCCATTTTTTTTTTATTATTTATAATTAAATATATTTAAACTTTTCATTGTCAATGGTTCTTTAGAGTATATTTTAACCTTTGAGAGTACTTACATCTATTGGTGACAGTGTGGCCACTCCTGAAGCCTGCCTGCTTGGTCAACATTACCAATTGTATTAATATTAATTTTACTCAATATAATTGGGTACCCTTGTAAGAGCCTTAGGTAGCTGGGTTTGTAGTGTCTGGTGGCAGTGATAACTACCTTATAGTCTGGGCAGAAGGGGGTACAGTGGGTAAATCTGTGCCAGCCTTTCCCAGGTGTGTGTGTGTGTGTGTGTGTGTGTGTGTGTGTGTGTGTGTGTGTGTGTGTGTGTGTGTGTGTGTGTTTGTGTGTATGTGAAAATCAAATCTCAAAGAGTGCATGTGTGTAAGCTGCTTGGAGCAGGGACATGAAGCACTGGTTTCACAGAGAGGGTGCTGGAGGACTTGGCTTGGACACTCAGCTGAGGGCCTAACCCTATAGCAGTGTCAGTGGGGAGTCTCACTGGGGATTTGTAGACAGATAGAGGGGACCCAGCTCCTAGACTGACTGTGTCCCCTGTGTGCTCTTAAGGGAAATTGTGCTTGATGCAGAGAGATCTGCATCTGGAAATACTGAGTGTATCCATTTGTATTCAAAGTAGACGTCACTCTCCATTGTCAGTGATGAATGTGTAGACTCCTTGATTACTGGCCCAGAGTGGGGTTGTCACATATGTTATTATATATGGGTCAACATTTACGTCTTTATGCTTATTTGCAATTCCATTATGGGTAATAGTGTTAAAGGCCTTGATCAGATTCAGGTACACTGTATGAGTTCTACGACTGATAGCTACAGCATCAGTGACTTATGTTATTTATACCTTGTTGACCAAGTTATCCCCTTTAGGCCAATTGCCTCTTTTCACAGGAGAACTGAGGTAGCATTCATAATGACTAGTGGAAATCTGGTCAAGGCACCAGGGAACTTCACCTAGTCTTTTTTAATAAGTGCTGAGGGGATCTTTTGCGTCCACCTGAGCGACCACCTACTCAGATAGATGGGGCCTTGGTTTAACATATCTTCCAAAGCAGTACTGGACCCCTCTTGTGCTGTCTGCAGTGTGACTTCTAAAAAATAGCTATCCACAATAAGAATAGAACACACACAGCCTTCTGATTTCAGAGTACCAAAGGCAAATGTGCTACCAGTTGAGCTAAATTCAGTTCACTAAATTAAGCAAACTTGACCTAATTTTGACAAAAACATATTGCTGCAGGTCTAGACCAATACAGTTTTGTCTTCATTATATTAGAACTCATGAAATAAGACAACATATATTCCAAGGCTTTGCAAATCATGCTTGCTAAGCTGAAGGATCTGCAGTTTTCTGGAATCTGAGAAGGTGTCCCTTTTATGTAATGGCATAACAATAGCCATTTTTTTATACCAGAAGAACACACCCTTTTGGCTATGACAAAATTGATCTGTTTTAGGAGGGGTCCAGAGATCGCTGTGGAAAAATTGATTTGTTTTAGGAGGGGGGCCAGAGATGGCATGTCTGGTATTGTTGAATAAATAACCAGCTACACTCTTGGTGTAGAAAGAAGTTGTATTTCTAGTCTTAAAGAGTGTAGTTAGGATTAGTTCAATAATAATCTTGTTAGTAGGAAGGAACTTTGGAACGTGTGGAACTTCAGTGACTGTTTCTTGTGAGAAGCTGCCACTAAATCTATCTGCAAATATCTTAGTAACATCTTTATGGTCAGAAAAGGAAATACCATCATTAATTAATTCAGAATATTTCAGTCTTGTTTCTTGATTGAAAATGCAAATGCTGCACAAGAACCTTCTGCTGGGAATAATGTGCATGTCAAAACCCAATAAACATCACAAAAACAAGCACAACTAGCATAAATTTAAGCTACTTAGTGATACAGTTGTGATTAGGCACTGAAACCAGTTTACAGATTGTAAACCATCTTAACTTCAAATGAACCACACTTTTCCTATATAGATAATGCTAAGTTATTTTTATGTCAGATGTTCAGATTTATTTATTGATCACTAGATGTAGTTAAAGAAGAATTTATAATTATCTTTAGTTGTAGATCTAATTTATAATTCATGTTCTGTTTTGATCTTATTTACAGTAGCTTTTGAATTTTGCTTAACATTTTGATGTTGTCTTTAATATGCCCATATTTTTATTTTACTATAGGCCTTAATTAGCTTTTTCTTTTGTTACAGATCTCAGTAATTCCACCAAGGAGACTTAGTTTTACATTCTTCAGTATATTTGTTTCTGACTGGAACTGTTTGGTTTATACTGTTTGTTAGATGACAATAAAGTTCATTGGCATAAGTGACAGCTGAGAATACAATGATGTTGAAAATCTTGCAGCTCATACTAAGAGTTTATTCAGTGGCGGCTGGTGACTTCAAATCACAGGGGGGCTGCAGGAGACGCTGAATGGGCGGGGTCAAAGGGAAGGGGTGTGGTCAACCATAAAGGGAGAACTAACTTTAATTAAATACGCTGGGTGGCAAACCATCATTATGAAAGTCCAATCAAGACAAAAATAAGTGTAGAAGAATAAAAATATTTCAATGCATTGGCTGCATGACAGCTTACTTAATATCTAGATGGAAACAAAAGGTTGTGAGGCATGAAAAAATAAATTACTTTTTAAATACATTACTGGAATGCCAGTCAAAATCAAGTATAAGAAAACCAGAAGCACTCAACTCAAACCACTTCTCCTTGCACTGCAGTTCTAATTATAATATATTCAGCTTTATTAAAGTACCAAGCAACATGCTGAAAGTAGAAATCTATCTGATGCCCCACTTGTAAAATGTTTCTTATCCAAAAAGACCTGCTGCCTGACAACTTGTTTCATGGGTGATAAAAGTAAAAAATGAAAAGCAAACAAGAAACAAGCTCAAGATACATTGCTTAAAGGATTACTGTACAGGTTATGGACCACACATGATTGGCATTCTGTTTAGTTTACGGGTAAAGCCTGTAGAGATGACTGGAAGTCTCCAACAAGTGTAATGAGCTTTTAAAATAATGGAATCCTGTCCTTTAATACCCAAGGCTTATACATTATCTAGTCAAGTATTCTCTGCATGGCAACAACAGAAAGGCTTTCAATGTTGGCAATTCTTTAACAGTATGCTTATTAAAGCTTACTTGCATCTTACGATGTCAGACAAGCTTACCTTATGGTCATTAAAGCATTGCTACTTAAACACAGAGCAACAGGCACTTTGAGTAATAAGCATAAACCAACAGTACAAAATATGACAGAAACCAGACCATTCTGCAAAATCAAGGACAGATGAAAAGCCACTGTAGTACTTATGCAGTGTGTCCTCCCCATCCAAGGTAGATACAACTACTCCTTGCCTTGCTTGGACACATCCAGAGTCACTACATGGGGGAGTGGGGTGCAGCAAGCATGTCACAATTTGAAATCTCACTGGCTGAGTGTGATGGCCTGACACATTTGTCATACCTCTCAACTTCAAGAGCAAGAAATCTGGACAAAGCCATACACAGAAGTGGGACAAAGGCACAACAATAAGGACAATTTTAAATATTGCTCTAATAAACTTAGAAAGATAATAGAATAGGTCTTGCATTAGTATGAATTTTCTGAAGGGTATAAAATCTGAAACTCAAATGTCTGTCATTTTCTAACTTCAGTCTTTAGTGAGTTGTCACTAATTTGCCAAAAACACAATTTTATGAAAAATGGACCAAAATGTGATGCAAAAATATAAAATAGACACACAATACAGCTTCTACCTGTCAAAGAAGGGACACTTTAATATTAGTACTGCTACCTTGAGCAGCTGACAAAATAAAAGAATCTACATGCATTTCAAGTAATCTATAACTTTGATTATTACAGTTATTTCTTAATTGTAAACCCTCCATGTTTTCTTCCAAAATTGCTATTTTATGGAGGGATTATTAGGGGAAGAGCAACATTTTGAGCCAAAATTGGGGACAGTTGAGAGGTTGGCTATGCCTAATTCTATAAAGCAATTTATTTGCATGTACCTCTCAACCTGTTAATGCAGTAAATCTGAACAAGGCCAAATATATTGGGGGCACATATAAACAGTACTAAAAATTGCTCTTGTATAAATTGAGACAGTTGATAGAACGGCTCTTACTTTAACATGCATTTTTATGAAGGTTATGAAGTCTGAAACTTATTATTTAGTGACTTCTGGCAAATCATTTAGGAATTAAAAAACTACAAATTTTATGAACAACAAACCAAAAATAAGAAGCAAAAATCTATTCATTCTTTGAAAATCTGGACAGTTGGGAGGTATAGTTCAGCTGGGCCTGTCTGAGTTTGCTGCCCCTCCCCCCCCCTGACAAAATAATGGTTGAACTGGAGCCTCTGCAGCCATTCCAATTAACCATTATTACTTGGCTATTTCACTCCATTTACCATAAACACTAATGTGCATACTGCTTTACTTCAATGATTGGACTTCATTTGAAAGTTTTATTTTGTATTTTACAGCACAAACATTAAGTCATCTGTTAAACAAAGCAATGCAGTCTCACAATGAAAACTTAGCATTAAAACTTCTCTGCCCTTGAAACTCACATTCATTGAAACAGCATTGAAACCCACATTCAAAGAAAATACATTTTGCCAGTGGCAGATAAAGATTAATTTTGGGCTGTTTTGAATCATAGGCCCTTGCATATGAAACATACATGTGCTCTTTGATACACCTTCCTCATTGTACTAAAATTATATTCCTTGTACAATACAGTACACTTGTTAGAGGGTGTTTTAAATTTGTTTTGAACATTTTTCCAGTAAGCAATGAAACAAAACATATGCACCCATTATGGCAAAACTGCCCAGTTGAGAACATTTATCATAAAAAGTCTACTCAGACTTCCACAGTCCACCATTATTAGTAAATATACACAATTCTACAGTCCACCATTATTAGTAAATATGCACAATTCCACAGTCCACCATTATTAGTAAATATGCACAATTCTACAGTCCACCATTATCAGTAAATATGCACAATTCTACAGTGCACCTTTATCAGTAAATATGCACAATTCTACAGTCCATATTTAGTGAATTCAGTTCTTGCCATAGCTGTCAACCTTAGCACAAAAACCTGGACGAAGCCAATAATGGGGGAATACAGTCCCAAAAGTAGGGACAAATTTAAAATATTCATCTTATAAACTTAGAAAATTGCTAGAAAAAAGGTTGTGCTACTATGTATTCTGAAGAACATGAAGTTTGAAATTCAAATGCCGGTCAATTTTACTGCGGACAGAACAAAACAATTTTCAGCAGAGACGAGGGATTAATACTGCAGACACGTCTTTGTAAAATGGCAGGGCATCAGAGCAAATCCACACAAACACAGAGAGGAGATGCAGACTCCACACAGAAGCCACCCCAACCAAGAATCAAACCAGAAAACCTATAGGTGTGAGGCAACAATACTACCACTGCACCATCAAATCTGCAAAGAATTAAACATTCAGAAACCTGAAGTCTGAAATTCAAATGCCTGTCAATTTTACTGCGGACAGAACAAAACAATTTTCAGCAGAGATGCAGGGATTAATACTGCAGACACGTCTTTGTAAAATGGCAGGGCACCAGAGCAAATCCACACAAATACAGGAGGAGATGCAGACAGAAGCCACCCCAACCAAGAATCAAACCAGAAAACCTATAGCTGTGAGGCAACAATACTACCACTGCACCATCAAATCTGCAAAGAATTAAACATTCAGAAACCTGAAGTCTGAAATTCAAATGCCTGTCAATTTTACTGCGGACAGAACAAAAACAATTTTCAGCAGAGATGCAGGGATTAATACTGCAGACGCCTTTGTAAAATGGCAGGGCACCAGAGCAAATCCACACAAATACAGGGAGGAGATGCAGACAGAAGCCACCCCAACCAAGAATCAAACCAGAAAACCTATAGTTGTGAGGTAACAATACTATCACTGCACCATCAATTATACAAGGAATTAAACATTCAGAAACCTGAAGTCTGAAATTCAAATGCCTGTCAATTTTACTGCGCACAGAACAAAAACAATTTTCAGCAGAGATGCAGGGATTAATACTGCAGACACGTCTTTGTAAAATGGCAGGGCACCAGAGCAAATCCACACAAATACAGGGAGGAGATGCAGACAGAAGCCACCCCAACCAAGAATCAAACCAGAAAACCTATAGCTGTGAGGCAACAATACTACCACTGCACCATCAAATCTGCAAAGAATTAAACATTCAGAAACCTGAAGTCTGAAATTCAAATGCCTGTCAATTTTACTGCGGACAGAACAAAAACAATTTTCAGCAGAGATGCAGGGATTAATACTGCAGACACGTCTTTGTAAAATGGCAGGGCACCAGAGCAAATCCACACAAATACAGGGAGGAGATGCAGACAGAAGCCACCCCAACCAAGAATCAAACCAGAAAACCTATAGTTGTGAGGTAACAATACTATCACTGCACCATCAATTATACAAGGAATTAAACATTCAGAAACCTGAAGTCTGAAATTCAAATGCCTGTCAATTTTACTGCGGACAGAACAAAAACAATTTTCAGCAGAGACGCAGGGATTAAAACTGCAGACACATCTTTGTAAAATGGCAGGGCACCAGAGCAAATCCACACAAACACAGGCAGGAGATGCAGACTGCAAACAGAAGCCACCCCAACCAAGAATCAAACCAGAAAACCTATAGCTGTGAGGCAACAATACTACCACTGCACCATCAAATCTGCAAGGAATTAAACATTCAGAAACCTGAAGTCTGAAATTCAAATGCCTGTCAATTTTACTGCGGACAGAACAAAACAATTTTCAGCAGAGATGCAGGGATTAATACTGCAGACACGTCTTTGTAAAATGGCAGGGCACCAGAGCAAATCCACACAAATACAGGGAGGAGATGCAGACAGAAGCCACCCCAACCAAGAATCAAACCAGAAAACCTATAGTTGTGAGGTAACAATACTATCACTGCACCATCAATTATACAAGGAATTAAACATTCAGAAACCTGAAGTCTGAAATTCAAATGCCTGTCAATTTTACTGCGGACAGAACAAAACCAATTTTCAGCAGGGATTAAAACTGCAGACACGTCTTTGTAAAATGGCAGGGCACCAGAGCAAATCCACACAAACACATGGAGGAGATGCAGACTCCACACAGAAGCCACCCCAACCAAGAATCAAACCAGAAAACCTATAGCTGTGAGGCAACAATACTACCACTGCACCATCAAATACGCAAGGAATTAAACATTCAGAAACCCTTAAGTCTGAAATTCAAATGCCTATCAATTTTATTTAACATTTTTAATCAGGACAGTCTGACTTGGAACAAATAAACAATTTTCAGCAGAGGCCCAGGAAGAAATAATGCAGACATGTCTTTGTAACATGGGAGGGCACAAAAGCAAACCCACACAAACACAGGGAGAAGATACAGACCCCACAAAGAAGGAACCCCAGCCAAGAATCAAACCCAAGAACCTGCAGCTGTGAGGCAACAATGCTACTACTACGCCATCAAATATCAAGCATTGCAACATTTACAAACCACAGATATTATGAGGAACAGATCAGATCGAATATGAGGTAAAAATCTGAATTTTTTTTACAAATGGTGGTGGGTAGGGAACTCAAGTCTTTAACACCTGCATACAGGGTACAGGGTTCAAGCCTGAGGCATTCCCTACCACACCACCATAAGCACCTGGGGCATTTACACACACACACACACACACACACACACACTCTCTCTCTCTCTCCAGTAAAGCACAAGCACCATACACAAACTCCTGGCGGGTCTGTGCACTGTAAAAGTGCACAGACGTCTCCTTGTGTCCCTCTATGGGGACGGCCGGGCTGCCTTGAGCATGCGCATAGACCGATAAGTCGGGACTCGGTCTATAAATTAAAAAAATATTTTTTATTTTTCATTTGTTTTTCTTTTTTCTTTTTTATTTTTGAGGGGGCTGCAGTCCGGCAGCCCTATGCCACGAGCCGCCCCTGAGTTTATTACATATATTTAATAGGTTTGTCTTTTTAAAGTCCTTGAATTTAGAGGTCTCCATCATAATGGATTTATATGGGGTCTACTACAAGTGCCTGCCTTAATATTAGCTTGCAACACACTTGCTCACTCCCATTTCCTCAAAAATGCAAGAGTACTCCTACCCAGTTCCTAAACCGATTCCTCATTCCCTAAACCTAAAACTCCAGTCTCCCTCCCTAAACCTAAACTCCCTTCCTACTCCTAAACCTAAAACTCCTCTCCTGCTCCCAGTACTAAATTTCTTATCCAAAACCTTTAAAAGTCACTCCCAATCCCTAACCTTAAAACTCTTCTCTCACTCCTTCACCTTAAAACTCCATTCTTACTCATATCTCCAAAATCCCACTCCCTAACACTAAAATTCCCCTTCCACTCCTAAACCTAAATCCCCTTCCCAATAGCTTCCCTAATCTATGCTCCCCATTTCTGCCACCCCTACTCTATGGTTGCTGCACTTACCTCATTCAAACTAGAATAATGCATTTGGGTAACCTGCAGCAGCTTGCTTGCATGAACTCGTATCTGAGTTTGAGCATGAGCAGTAGCAACAAGATGACACAATCCCTGGGTTCAAGACAGTGATCTTTGAGCTCTTAAGTTTAGGGGGGGGGGGCTTGTAGTAAAAGCATTTAGATGCCCTAAAAGAGATTAGTGATTTACAATAGGATTTGCTCAGGCAAGTAGATGCTGCATGAGTAGAGAAAGTAGGAGTATAATGGTCATGTTTTTGTACAACGGATTAGCATTTGGTTACATTTTTGTACCATGGATTTGTATTTGTTTAAATGTTTGTACAATGGATTAGCATTTGGTTACATTTTTGTACCCTGGATTTGTATTTGTTTACATTTTTGTACAATGGATTAGCATCTGGTTACATTTTTGTACCATGGATTTGTATTTGTTTACATATTTGTACAATGGATTAGCATTTGGTTACATTTTTGTACCATGGATTTGTATTTGTTTACATTTTTGTACAATGGATTAGCATTTGGTTACATTTTTGTACCATGGATTTGTATTTGTTTACATTTTTGTACAATGGATTAGCATTTGGTTAAATTTTTGTACCATGGATTTGTATTTGTTTACATTTTTGTACAATGGATTAGCATTTGGTTACATTTTTGTACCATGGATTTGCATTTGTTTACGTTTTTGTACAATGGATTAGCATTTGGTTAGATTTTTGTACAATAGATTAGTATTTACTAAGTCTTGGAGTCTTTTGAGTGGACCCAGCATTGGGGGTAAAGAAAGGTTATCAGAATGATTTAAGATATTGTGAGTCTTAATGCACTGAGAATACTTTCAAAATGATTAATGATATTGTGCATTGGAATGCACTAAGAATATATTTAGAACAATTACTATTGTAAGCTTTAAGGCATTAAGAATATATTCAGTGGGGGAAAAAACATGATAGGAAAAAGTATGATACTAAGAAGTTTGTTGTTAGATAGGAAACTAAGTAGATATACAAGAAAATCGAATAGTTATGTTTATAAGCTGATTGTTAACATTTAGTTACTTATAGGTTCATAGGTTCATAGGTTGGTACTAGGCTATCAGCCCTAGGGCCTCTACAAGCTTAGCCATAACAATTCCCTGGCTATTTCTTTCCACACTATTGATCCCACACTTGATATGAGACTGCCAGTATTAGTTACATGAGCAAAGTTGCTTGACATGTTTTTTTCTTACAGTCCCCAGGAAAAAGAGCAAGACACATTTCTCCTTATCAATGACTGACTAATCTTTCTCTGAGGTAGAGTGACCTTAGAGTGAGAATAATCATTTTCATTGAATATCATTTCTTCATAGCTGAACAAGCTCATTGTGTCTTCATATTGCCACTTACTATTTAGCTTGGTACTTTGTAAGACACATAGTGAACCCTCAGCTAAGAATAATAACTGCAAAATAGCAAGACTGTTACAGAAAAGCATTGACTTACAGAAACAACTCAGCTGAAAGGAAAGCTATGTCCCTAGGTTGGGTATTTAATCCGTGACCTCCTACATTCCTTGTGGCTGTCACATACTTTTAACCAATAAGGAATCTCTGGATAGTTAAGAACCGGTTTCCCTCAACAGCACTTTTTTTCTTTTTACTAGAATATTACCATACAGTGATACCCAAGCATCCAGTGAATTACAAGCCATGAAAGAGCATTGTATTAACAAAGCAACAGGAAAGGAAAATGCTGAAACTTGAGGAGTTAGCTAAGGTTATAATTCAAATTCATGTTGTGACTACCAACCACGTCAGATATAGTTTTACGTTTTCTGATCCGGAGCATATACTAAACAGCTTTCTGTTTAGTACCATACAACCAAATTTCAAATGCCTTAATGTAGGCACAACACGTCTGATAAACAAACCATTAAGACTTGATGTTATGTGAGAAAGTCTCATATATAAAACATGGTTCACCATCATCAGCCTTTCAGGTTAGAATACATATTTTAGGCTTCATATGCAGGAGAAGGAAAGCAATGCTTATATCTTTGTTGCCAAATACTCATCAGCTTATAGAAGTAAAATGAAAAGTCTACTGACTAGGTAAAGGATGAAGTAAACACTATAAAAATAGGAAAAAACTAGAGAACATCACACACCACAGCTAAAAAAATGTAATAGTAAAGTCAGTAAAAAGAATATTGTATGTAAATTAAGAATATTTTATTTCATTCATTAAGCACTTGCAGGTACCATATTTGATTGGCTGAAATAGATATACTGCTGTGATTGACTTTGACTGTATTTATCCTTTTAGAATTTTTCTCTCTAGTGACGCCTACTTCACATACGATTGATTTTTTTTCTGAGTACATACTAGATGTTTTTATTGGCTACATTATTTGTAAGACTTTTATTTGACTGGTTTAATAACTTTCACTGTTGGTTTTTAAATCTGAATTTGTTCCATCAGAGAAGATAGTACAACTGTTACCTCATCAAAATAAATTTTCAAGGGAAGATTGACTCAGCTTTTTTCATTATTAAGCAATGAAGTTAAGTATACCAAAACTAATAATTAAGCAAATCAAGAAAAAGCCAGATATTTTAAAAAATTCTAAAACAATAGAAAAGAAAATACATTTCAATTTCTAGCTACTTATCTTGCATTAATAACACATTATATTTGTTAGAAACCTCACAATGTTTAAGATTTCAGCTACACAAACATATGTCATTTTGTATTTTTGTGTGTTTGTACAAAACTCCAGTCCTTATTCCTAAACCTAAATTCTGTGATCACTTCCAACCCTAAAAATTATTCACTAAATATAATTGAAACAAAGCTAAAGTCATTACTATTTAAAGTATATGGGAGAAAGAGTGCATAGACTGTGCAAATCAATATCAGCTGAATTAAATAACACATACAGCAGCTCAACATAAGCTCACAAAATGTTTTTATCACTCAGAATATTAACTAAATATTTACATATTTAAAACTACAGCACAAGAATTTCAAGAAAAAAATATACAGTATATTTTCTACATAAGACTGAAAAAACACAAACGTTGAGAAACATGCAAATTTAGACTATCAATATACTGTTTAAAATACAGACTATGCAGAACTCTATGACAGGAAATGCTAGGGAAAATCATTAGCAGAATGTGGCATTACATATGAAAATACACAAGATTATACAAAATTTACCAGCTCCCCATACAGTCGGACAAACAAAATTGATCATAGTAAAACTAAAAAACATTAATGAGATACAAATATCTGAGAGAAAAGAAATATTTAAAAATTCATGAACAGAGATGTATTTAGATAGAATACAACAAATATTGTCTGCAGGTATGTAGAGAATGTTATCTTCATTCCAGAAAGTTCCCAGTAAGAGATAAGACATGGGTAATTTATAAAAGGTTGATACATTTTCCAAGTGTTTGAAAAAGTAAAAGTGGGAATAGCTTGAATAAATAGCATAAAAACAAATATAATTCCACAAAACCCAAAGTATAGCTCAAAGACTATTAAGTGAGAGAGGTTGAAGATCTTACATTAGATGAAATAACTAAACCAGACAGTAATAATAAAATGACAAGAACATGTCTGTGCATACACAGTATATGGTGCCAGTTACTTTACAGAATCAAAAAGAAATAATGCAAAGTAATTCATCAGTATCTGAAAATGATAGCCATGACATTTTCAAGAAACTACCATCACTGCCTCTATTAAAGAAAATGTCAGGCAAATATTTGCATATAATTTAAAGGAACAATTTCACTTAAATGTTATTCAAAATGCAAAGGCAAAGCTTAACAAAAGCAAGCCAAAGTAAGATGTGATAATCTCCATTGCACCCTCCAAGGGTTGAGTCTTGCATTAGCAACCTGAGCCCATAAATCTTATAGAAACAATGAGCACTGAGAGCTGCTCATTGCCTGATGTACCATATGGTGCATAAACAGGAAACAAGAAACAGAGAGAAACGAGAGAGATGAGTTGCTCCATTACCAAGATAATAGATCAGATACAAATAAAAGAAAAGATACAATATAAGAGAAGAACGAGAAGAAAATAGGCAATACCCACTGATGAATAATTGTAATGACATTAACAGTAATGATGATTTATCATATCAGATCAGACAACATATATTCCAGTCATCTGCACTTGTACACCCACACATAAGGATTTCATCTGAGACAAAAAGTTGAAGGGGATAGATATGCAATATTACACTAATTTATAACTGACAAAGTTAAAGACCAAATAGTCAGTTTATTTACTTTTGACATCACACAATCCCAACTACTCCAATAAGATAAGGATAGGCAGGAATATGACAACTTAGGGCATACCTCACACATTCATAAGATGGGATAGCCATTGAACTGTAGGAGTTACTGTGTTCAGAAAACTAGATCTCAGTTATTTATACCAGTACCTTGAACTCCATCTTCACTGAAGGTTCATAACTACTTTTTCCATAAATATTAGTTTCTAAAGGTATTAAAAGGCTTACACATGGTTTCAGTTTTGTAGCAGCAATATTCCAGTATGTCATTAGGCATGTGATGCAAACACCAAGATGTGCTAAGTACTTCAGCAACTGCATAAACAATTTTGTCAAGGGCAATACAGACTATGATAAAAGTTATACAGGTGAGTCTATATTAAATAACTGAAGAGGTGTTTCAACGAACACCTCTTTGGTGACAAATTAACAACAACACACAAAACTGTGAATGCTGACATCAGCGATTTCTTTCCTTGGAAAATAAATTGCTTGTTTAAAAGCAAAAAAAAAAAAATCATTAGAAACATAGCAAAGTGGGGGCTCTGCCCCCACACCCCCCAATGTGGGGGGCTGTGCCCCCCACCCCCTTAACTAAATATATAAACTCTGAGATTGTACTACAGTGGGGAAAATGGCAAACTTATGGGGATGGCCAAGCAATTTCTTTCCCAGGGAAAGAAATCGCTGTTCTGAACAATCGCAGTTTAGTGTGTTCGTTCATTATGTGTCACCGAAGAGGTGTTCGCTAAAATGCCTCTTCGGTTATTTAATATAGACCCTATACAGGTACCTGAGAGATGGAACAAATGTGTGGCTTTATCCTTAATAGAGTCCAATATGAATTTCGTTAAGGTAATTTTAAGTCTTGTGGTTTCATTTTTTCAATTAAAAATGAAAGAAAAGAAAGTGTATGACACCTAATCATAAAAAGAACAAAGTACTTCTTTACTCATCACTTTTAACTGATTTAAAGTATATCAACAGATCACTTTACATAGCAAACTGTAGTATCAGTTTCATATTAGATGTCATCACAATAACTACACCATGGAAAGAACTCATGAAGAAAGGCTATTTTTGTAAATCAGTGATAGACATAAAAAATTTCCAGATGAACTAAAAGATGGTCCTATTACTAATAACATCATAACTCTGTTGTAATTACAAGACACTTTTAGAACTATTTCCTAATCTCCTAGGTTAAATGCAGTGTTGAGACAAAACCAAAACAGCAGTCATGATTTGATCATTTATGTCAACAGATCTGCTACACAATATGTGAACATGCAATCTCAAATAAAAAAAGTCCTCACCCATTGTAATTGCATATGAATACCTCCATATCTGTCTGTTTATAAAGGGTTTTGTTTTGCTGGCAAAACACAGACTTCTTGATTTCAACTTATTGTGTTTTATTTTAATTTGTCGACAATGTAAATGTGCTGAACAAGCTGACTTTTTCCAGCTACTACTTTGAAAACATGTTTACACTTCTTAAAAATGGGACAGCTAATAGACATACAATATATATGTCACTCTAGTTACATATTTACAAAGACACATATTTACATATTTGCAAAGATATATCAGATGTATATATAATTTGGTTTGTCTGCTGAAAGCATAGATACACAATGTAAAACAGTGTGGTATTCAGAAAGCTCTTAGGAAAGTGTTACATAAAATGAGTATTTTTATTATCTGGCCTAGTTTCATGGAGTTGATTTAATGTGGCTAGATATGCATTTAAAACAAACGTTTTCCACTTAAAAAAATATATATTACATTCAATTCTAGCAATATTTCTTGAAGCTGGGAAAGGTTTATTAAACCTTTAGTAGTATTATGTATTGTTTCCAAAAATTCCCATTCTATGTCTAGATTTGCAAAGACATATCAGCTGTAAGTGCACTTTAACATACCTTGAAATGGGTGCTGCTTTTAGAATATACAGAAATTTAGACAGCTAATAAAGGCATAAATTAAAACAGTGGGTTATTGATAAATAGCTTTTAGTGATGTGTTACTTAGTATAATCAGTTGCTTTTTAAGTATTTTTTTTTAGTTTTGGGAATTAATTCAATAGATATGCACTTAAGTACAAAAATGCTAATTTTAGATTTATATCTCACCACATTCCATGAAGCTAGGACACACTCACAAATCACCAGATATCATAAAGTATCAATTTGCCAAGTACTATTTCTGAATATCCACAGTTTGTCTATACATTTACCAAGATACATGGGATGTGGGTAAAGTTTGATATAATTTGAAATATGTGTTGTTTGTGGAATGTGATGAGAGTTAACAGTATGTAAATAAAAAAATGCTCAAAATCCTCAGAATATGGTCTTAAGAATTAAACCTATTGTAATGGGTTGTTATTGCAACAGTTATTAAGTAATCTTAACATCCTTCTACATAACCAAACCAGATTCTAAAAATGTTTCTGTTGGAAACATTACAAAAAATGGAAAAATGGTCCTAACTGCTATAATAAGTGCACTTTCAAACTTTCCTTAAAGTTTATTTCCTCATTTTAAATCTTATTAGTACATTTATTTTTTAAATATTCCTCCCTTTATAATACCAGGAAATGTAAAATACATTTCTCATGGCTTTATCAACGAAACAGCAAATATTTCTCTAGCATATATTTACAATTATATCCTTAGTTCAGTATACCATTTATATTCTCATAGGTCAAGTTATTTAGCTTTATTATTAAAAAGATCAGTAATCTCAAATGGTTGGATACCTAGAAGTCTGTATATAAATATTCCTCTTATGCACAATTTATCTATTAACAATGTATGTTATTGAATAATTCATATACAATTTCCTATTAGTAATGAGAAAAGCTCATATCATGATTTTTCATTCAAACCAATGCTGGAATTGATAGGTGAGAGCTTACTAAACTTTATTTTATAAGCTTTCATTTGAACTAGAAATGGTTTAGTCCCCTCTTGGACATTCATATTTGCCATTTTCCCTCCTAAAGAGAGCCCAATTTCAGCATAAGTCATGTGATTTATTATGAAGAATTAGTTAAAAGGTGGTAAAGTCTGATAATGCATGTCACTTATTCATTAAAATTCAACTGCCATCATGGAAGTGTTCCCGTATGTTTAACGATAATGAAATATTTCATAATTTGTGTTTAAACATTCATAAAATCTTTAATGCAAAAGTTCTTTGTGTCTGATCTTGATTTCCCAGGTTCATATCATTTAGGACTTCATGCTTCTTTCCTAACTTATCTGATTTTTATAGACTTGTATGATTCAATTCAAAATCTAATAATACTTATTTGATGTGTCGTAGTTGCTGTAGACTGTACTGCAATCTTTGGGCAAGTATTATCTGTACAGTACATGATTATATAGTTCTATGCTGTATTCTATTGTAAATTACATTATCGTCATTGCATTGATGATTGTATTGTTGTCACATTAGATTCATCACATTGATTGTTGTTATTATTTTCAGTAGTATTATTGTCTTGATTTTACCTTGTGTATATATATATATATATATATATATATATATATATATATATATATATATATATATATATTTATAATGGTCTTCTTTCAGCTTTTCCCGGTTAAGGGTCGCCACAGCCGTACTCCGGTCCTCTAATGATTGGAAGTACATATTTATGGTGCCGAGGTGCCAGCCTGACGCCCAACCTTTAACCTTATATATATAATATTTACCATAATTCTAGTAATAACATCAGTTATGTTAATTTTGTACAGAACACTTCAATGTAAACAGCCAAAAGTGTGTTTTTTTTATGTATGTATTTGGAATTTTATGAGATTTAGCTCTCTAGTTTATTTCAACTAGAACTGCAGTCACTATGCATATGTTAAATAATGTTCACGTTTCTATTGTGCTTACATTTCTAATGTAACATGCAGCAAAAGATTCAGAAAACCCCAACACATTGGGGTAAACACATTTGCACAATGAGTGGTCGCATGCAGGGTGTTTGTGATTCAGAAAAACAAGCTCCAGGATGTGGTCATGCTAACCAGAATGGTCAGGGGTGTTACAGGCTAATGGCTATATAATGGCATGGCAATAAGAATCACTATTAAAATGAGCATGTTCATGTATGGAAATAAGGCAAAACCAAAATGGCAGAGAAATTCATAAACATGTAACTGCCACACAATGGTGCTGTGCCTCCTCCATATAGATACAGTATGCGTTCATGCTTAGGGAATTGATAAATAATGTTGGAGTACCTTATTCTTGAAGTAAGAGTGAAAGGGAAGATCTACAAGAGGATAGTGAGACCAGCTATGTTATATGGGCTGGAGACAGTGGCACTGACAAAAATGCAAGAGTCAGAGCTGGATGTGGCAGAGTTAAAGATGTTAAGATTTGCACTGGGTGTGATGAGGGTAGACAGTTTTAGGAATAAGTATATTAGAGGGTCAGCTCAGGTTGAATGATTTGGAGATAAAGCCAGAAAGGTGAGATTGCATTGGTCTGGGCATGTGCTGAGGAGGAATGCTGTGTATATTGGGAAAAGGATGCTAAGGATGAAGCTGTCAGGTAAAAAGAAAAGAGGAAGGCCTAAGATAAGGTTTATAGATGTGGTGAGAGAGGACATGCAGGTGGTTGGTGTGACAGAGTAAGATGCAGAGGACAGGAAGAAATGGAAACAGATGATCCACTGTGGTGACCCCTAATGGGAACAGCTGAAAGAAAAAGAAGACCTTATTCTTGAAGTACTATGCTGAATGCACTT
Source organism: Protopterus annectens (assembly GCF_019279795.1). Lineage (NCBI taxonomy): Eukaryota > Metazoa > Chordata > Ceratodontiformes > Protopteridae > Protopterus > Protopterus annectens. Next base: position 593,073,527 of record NC_056732.1, read on the forward strand.
TCTGAAAACATTTAAAATTAATATCCAACATATTTTATATTATGTTGAACAATTATAATAACACTAAAAACAGGCATGCTTGACAGGTTCAACTGTGGCAAGAGCGGAATTGCTGATTTATGAGTTGTTCCATAGTGTGACAGTTTTCTCTGCATATCCTTGCACATACATTGTGCAGATTCACCTGGCTGAGCATGACAATTATGCTAATTAGGGCTCAACTCATTCTTCTTTCTAATTGCTTAATTTCCAAGATGAGAAGATCTGCTAATCATCATGTTCAGTTATACTTAATGCCATGCACATTCCTGGGTCCCTGTGTGTAACACTGTGCATGCACAGTCTGCTACAGGTTTCTAGATGGAGATTTGCACTTCTAGATATAACTTTCTTTAAATGGAGATACTGTAGTGGCAAATATCTTAAAGAATATAGGACTGCCGTGTTTCAGACCATAAAGTGCCATTCTGAATCATAATAATACTAATAGTAATAATAAAATAATAATAATAACAATACACTGTCTATATTATCTTAGCCAGCCAGCTATCAGGCAAATGAAATGCCAGATAATACCCATCAGTGCACATTAGGCAGTACATAAAAGAACTGATTTGGGTGCAAAATATCTGCCATTTTTCACTAAGATTCTTCAAGGTGTAACCTCACAGCTGGAGAAGAGAGAGCTGCTCCTTTAAGTGTACAGAGGTGGTGTGAAAAGAAATATTTCTGGACCCCGTCCATAAGAACTACAGCCAGAGGCTTCTACAGGAGAGCTGTAAAAGGCCTCGACATAAGAATGAAGTACTGAATAGCTTAGACTAGGCTGTTACTCATGCAACTGGCATTGCTCACATGAGGAAGAGGAACACTGCCATCACCATTACAGTGACATGAGGTGCTATTATCCTGATATCTTAATACAATGGGAGAATGAAGTTAAACAGCAGTCATCACCTCTGTGTGGTAAGTACAACATATCTTAAGTACTCATATAATCTCTCACTGTATACCATCCACAAATATTATACAGTGTTCTATTTGTCCCCATAGACCCTGATTAATTGGAGTGAATAAGCAGCTGCACAAGACACCCACAAATATTATACAGTGTTCTATTTATCCCCATAGACCCTGATTAACTGGAGTGAATAAGCAGCTGCACAGGACACCCACAAATATTATACAGTGTTCTATTTATCCCCATAGACCCTGATTAACTGGAGTGAATAAGCAGCTGCACAGGACACCCACAAATATTATACAGTGTTCTATTTATCCCCATAGACCCTGATTAATTGGAGTGAATAAGCAGCTGCACAGGACACCCACAAATATTATACAGTGTTCTATTTATCCCCATAGACCCTGATTAATTGGAGTGAATAAGCAGCTGCACAGGACACCCACAAATATTATACAGTGTTCTATTTATCCCCATAGACCCTGATTAATTGGAGTGAATAAGCAGCTGCACAAGACACCCACAAATATTATACAGTGTTCTATTTCTCCCCATAGACCCTGATTAATTGGAGTGAATAAGCAGCTGCACAAGACACCCACAAATATTATACAGTGTTCTATTTATCCCCATAGACCCTGATTAACTGGAGTGAATAAGCAGCTGCACAGGACACCCACAAATATTATACAGTGTTCTATTTATCCCCATAGACCCTGATTAATTGGAGTGAATAAGCAGCTGCACAGGACACCCACAAATATTATACAGTGTTCTATTTATCCCCATAGACCCTGATTAATTGGAGTGAATAAGCAGCTGCACAAGACACCCACAAATATTATACAGTGTTCTATTTATCCCCATAGACCCTGATTAATTGGAGTGAATAAGCAGTTGCACAGGACACCCACAAATATTATACAGTGTTCTATTTATCCCCATAGACCCTGATTAATTGGAGTGAATAAGCAGCTGCACAGGACACCCACAAATATTATACAGTGTTCTATTTATCCCCATAGACCCTGATTAATTGGAGTGAATAAGCAGCTGCACAAGACACCCACAAATATTATACAGTGTTCTATTTATCCCCATAGACCCTGATTAATTGGAGTGAATAAGCAGCTGCACAAGACACCCACAAATATTATACAGTGTTCTATTTATCCCCATAGACCCTGATTAATTGGAGTGAATAAGCAGTTGCACAGGACACCCACAAATATTATACAGTGTTCTATTTATCCCCATAGACCCTGATTAATTGGAGTGAATAAGCAGCTGCACAAGACACCCACAAATATTATACAGTGTTCTATTTATCCCCATAGACCCTGATTAACTGGAGTGAATAAGCAGCTGCACAGGACACCCACAAATATTATACAGTGTTCTATTTATCCCCATAGACCCTGATTAACTGGAGTGAATAAGCAGCTGCACAGGACACCCACAAATATTATACAGTGTTCTATTTATCCCCATAGACCCTGATTAACTGGAGTGAATAAGCAGCTGCACAGGACACCCACAAATATTATACAGTGTTCTATTTATCCCCATAGACCCTGATTAATTGGAGTGAATAAGCAGTTGCACAGGACACCCACAAATATTATACAGTGTTCTATTTATCCCCATAAACCCTGATTAATTGGAGTGAATAAGCAGCTGCACAGGACACCCACAAATATTATACAGTGTTCTATTTATCCCCATAGACCCTGATTAATTGGAGTGAATAAGCAGCTGCACAAGACATCCACAAATATTATACAGTGTTCTATTTATCCCCATAGATCCTGATTAATTGGAGTGAATAAGCAGTTGCACAGGACACCCACAAATATTATACAGTGTTCTATTTATCCCCATAGACCCTGATTAATTGGAGTGAATAAGCAGCTGCACAAGACACCCACAAATATTATACAGTGTTCTATTTATCCCCATAGACCCTGATTAATTGGAGTGAATAAGCAGCTGCACAAGACACCCACAAATATTATACAGTGTTCTATTTATCCCCATAGACCCTGATTAATTGGAGTGAATAAGCAGCTGCACAGGACACCCACAAATATTATACAGTGTTCTATTTATCCCCATAGACCCTGATTAATTGGAGTGAATAAGCAGCTGCACAAGACACCCACAAATATTATACAGTGTTCTATTTATCCCCGTAGACCCTGATTAATTGGAGTGAATAAGCAGCTGCACAAGACACCCACAAATATTATACAGTGTTCTATTTATCCCCATAGACCCTGATTAATTGGAGTGAATAAGCAGCTGCACAGGACACCCACAAATATTATACAGTGTTCTATTTATCCCCATAGACCCTGATTAACTGGAGTGAATAAGCAGCTGCACAGGACACTCACAAATATTATACAGTGTTCTATTTATCCCCATAGACCCTGATTAACTGGAGTGAATAAGCAGCTGCACAGGACACCCACAAATATTATACAGTGTTCTATTTATCCCCATAGACCCTGATTAATTGGAGTGAATAAGCAGTTGCACAGGACACCCACAAATATTATACAGTGTTCTATTTATCCCCATAAACCCTGATTAATTGGAGTGAATAAGCAGCTGCACAGGACACCCACAAATATTATACAGTGTTCTATTTATCCCCATAGATCCTGATTAATTGAAGTGAATAAACAGCTGCACAGGAAGAAACTGGAACACCTAAGTTAGTTCCAAGGTGAGTATACTTGCTACAGGCTTTACACTTTTTAATATTAAAGGGACACTATAGGCTTTTCAAATGAAGAGCCTTACCTCTGACAGATAGTTAAAAATTGCCATCCCCTTTGTCAATTACCTCCGTCTTTGTGATGTCACTGTCTGTCCCTGCAAATGTATCACGTTTATTTAAATCAACCACAATTACATTGTCCCATTCCTGTTTTCATCCACCCCAGAAAAAAAAAACAGAAAAACAAAAGTGGATGCATTCCTTCTGATTTTCTGTCCCACCTGGACTTTGCATATATTTTTTCTTCATTCAGCTGTGCATTAGTTATGGTTCAATTTAGCTGTGGGAGGAGTACACAGTTCATTGTAGCATGCATTTGATGTTATTTTATTGTTAAATAATCACACTGTACATAGAAACACAGCTATGTTATCTTGTACCATGTACAATTTCCAGGACTGGCAAAATGCTTAACTTAAAGTTGTGGAGAAAAAATAAATAAATAAAAATACATAGATAGATAATCTATTGTCATCTGAATTGTACCAAACCACTTGCTACAACTGTAACAAGTACCTTGATGTAGTTAAAATACTATAGACTAAAGCATTTTAGCACTTTAGAGTTTCAGTCATTACCGTAAGTGTTATTACTGTACCACTGATATCTGCAGATCTCATTTTCTAACACTTTTGCTTAACGATTTCTGGAATTCATAAATTCCAATGCCTTGGATCAACTTATCCACACCCCCACCAGGGGCAGCAATATTCTAGACCTGGTCATTACCAACATGGGCACCCAGTGTTCCACACCAGAGGTCAATTCCTCATTGGACAGATCCGACCACAAGCTAATCACCCTAGACATCCACATCCCTCCCCCAACCCCATTAGGCAAACCAGCATAAAAAATTTCTCCAAAGCCAACTTCACGCTTTTTAAGACAGAAGTGGCAAACTTCACGACACCCATGCAGATGGATAATAGAGGTATAATTGCTGAATCCTACACAAATGCACTTTATAAGCACTTACACGAGTGCATGGATCATGCAATCCCTAACAGAACCAAGATGCTATCCTCCAAAAAAAGGAAGCCAATCTGGTGGTCCCCTGCCATAAACAAACTCTACAACAGAAACAACAGAAGAAAGAAACGGTTGCAAAAATGAGTAATCTCCCATGATTGGAGGAACTCCCTGGTCAGCCTCAGTAAAAAGTTGAGATCCCTCATAAAATCCTCCAGAGCTACTTACAAAAACAAAATTGCCACTGATTCTAAAGACAGCCACAAAGCATTCTATAGCTATGTCAAGAATCTCAAGGGCAACACTCAGATCTGCTGTGAGCGCCATGGCACTAAATATACAGAACCAACTGATATTGCCAACATCCTGGCAGATAGGTTCAGTGCTAACTTATTCCCCTCTCAGCCCCTAAAGGGCCCATCTCTATACTAGAAGAATGCAAAATTCCTGTAACACGGCTGCACAGGTAAAAAACACACTCTCCAAAGCCAAGAACACAGCATCCATGGGACCTGACAACATCTCAGGCTGCATTCTACACAAACTACAGAATGAAGTGGCACCCCACCTAAGTACCATGTTCAATCATAGCCTCACCTCAGGCTTTGTGCCCACTGAATGGTACACAGTAATGGTTATCCCACTCCACAAAGGGAGAGCCACCACGTACCCTGGAAACTACCGCCCCATTAGCCTGAAAAACCTTGTATGCAAGGCTATGGAATGTATCATCATGGAATTTATAAACAATGGCATTGGTAATCTCCAAACTCTGGACCTCACCCATTTTGGGTTTGTAAAAGGCAGATCATGTCTCCTAAACCTGATAAGACTTCTTTGAAGTGGTCACCAAAGCCGTAGATGAGGGTAAGGTGGTTCATACAGCCTATCTAAATCTTGCCAAGGCTTTTGACAGCATCCCCCACTCTGGAATTCTAGATAAAATCATTAAATTATGTATAAATCCCTATGTCACAAGATGTGTTGCCAACTGGCTCACTGACAGAACCCACACTGTGAAAGTAGACTCCAAATCCGACTTCAGACTAGTGACAAGTGGAGTACCATAGGGTTCAGTGCTGAGTCTTCTCCTACTTGGTATCTACTTCTCAGAAGTACAGGCTAATACAGACAGTCTTTGGCTAATGAAGTTCGCAGATGACCATAAACTAGGAGCCATAATCAAAACTCCTAATGATGTGAACATTCTACAAAAGGGCCTCACTGAAATAAATGCCTGGTGTCAAAGCCATGGCCTCAAGCTCAGTGCCAAAAAGTCCATTGTTATCCCTTTTGGTAAAAACTCTGTACCCATGAACTACCACATAGGCGGTAGTCTATTTAACACTGAAAGTGTGAGAAGAGACTTTGGGACACAGGTGGAGAGTAGTCTCTCCTTTGATAATCACATCGCCACAGTAGTCAGGAAATCTTTCTAAGTGGCTCACAAGACATCTACAACAAGTAGAAAGGCCACAGAAATACCTCACAAAGAGGATTACTGGCCTCAAACAGATGCTCTACGCAGACTGTCAAAAACACTCCAGCTTTACTCTGTCACATATCATCTACTCAGAGGCGATCTCTGCCTAACATACAAAGCTATGTCAAGCCCAGAGCTGCTGGACAAGCTCCACTTAAAGAAATCACAATCCCTCCAAGCTACACACTCTAGGGACGAAAACTTTGTCACCACAATAAACAGAACATGCTGGAAGGATAGATTCCTGTCCCAGAGACTTCCCATACTCTGGAACAAACAACCTATCTGTGTCAAACAAAGCTCCTTATTAGCATTCAAGAAAAATCTTGATTGGATGGGAGATAGAAAATTCACCCCGGGGATCACTTCTGTGGCTCTGCTCGACAGGGGCACAGGAAAATAATTTTCTTGGGTGGTGAAAGCCAAGGTACCTTATTAGCTAGGCTTATATAGTTCCTAGGGCCATTAGCCTAGTACCTACCTATGAACCTATGAACCTATGCATTTGCACCTGGGGCAGCCTCCATCTTATTACTTGAAGATATCCTCACTAGGAAGATGCTACTTTGTGTTGCTGTTGTTTTCTTTTCCTTTGTCCCTAGCTGGTGCCCAGCTCCAATGAGGTTTTCTGTAGTCACGTTATGCATCTCTTACTATTTAAGAAGTTTGTTTGTTACATTCATGGTTCTGATGAAGTTCCATTAGATATAAAGGGACAAAAGCGTTTAACCAGCTTCTCTTATTCCTTCTGTTTTATTAAATTATTCTCCTGTGGTTTATAACCTGTGAGTGGATTACTTCATTTTGTACAAGGGCTTTTGTGTTTTGGTGGGTTATACTATGTGAGCCATTCCTTCTGGTTTTCCTGGTTTTGTATTGGCTGCAATGACACTCATTTCTCTGTTTTTTTTTTAATTGAAAGATTTGATTTGGGTATGAAAATATTGCCTCCTTACGTTTTGGGGAGAATAGAAGAGGTACGGCTATATTCTGGAAAAAAATCACAAGTCATGCCTAAAGTTACACATACTATTTTGGACTCTAAAGGTATGTATACTGTAGTGAATATTATTTTCAATAATAAATTATATACATTAGGTTATTTTTATTGGATACCAGGATTCGGAGCTAGTATTGCAAGGAATCATTTCGAATTTTTACAAGATACTTGGAAATGAGATTTTATGTTAGCAATTGTATTAAGGAGGAAAAGATATAAATTTCAGAAATAGAAAATTTAAAATAAAGACAGCCACAAAAATAGTAACTAAATGGGTAACTAATAATGTTAAAGATATAGCAACAATTGCTGACAGTGACTCAGTTTATCTGACATGCTATTCACATGTTTATTGCACAGAAACATGTATTGAGAATATATTTGTTTCTATGAATATTTTTATTAAAATTGATAGTTTTGAAGCTACTTCATGCCTTTTACTGGATTATAATGCCCTGTTTATGAATATTGTAATGGGTGGTCCCCAGCCATAAACAAACTCTACAACAGAAGGAAGAAACTGTTGCAAAAGAGAGTAAAATCCCATGAGTGGAGGAGCTCCCTGGTCAGCCTCAGTAAGAAGCTGAGATCCCTTATAAGATCCTCCAAAGCTAGCTATGAAAACAAAATTGACTCTGATTCTAAGGGCAGCCACAAAGCATTGTATAGCTATGTCAAGAATCTCAATGGCAACACCCAGATCTGCTCTGAGTTACAGCACAACAGCACGAAAATTACAGAACCAACTGATACTGCCAACATCCTAGCAGATAGGTTCACTGTTAACTTTACCCTCCTCTCACCCCCTAAAGGGCCCATATCTATACAGGAAGATTGCAGAGTCCCTGTAATCACATCTATGCAGGTAAAAGCTGCATTTTCTAAAACTCAAAACGCAGTATTCATGGGACCCTACAACATCCCAGGCTGCGTTTTACACGAACTTCAGAATGAAGTGGCTCCCCACCTAAGCACCATGTTCAATCATAGACTCACGTCAGGCTTTTTGCCCACTGAATGGCACAAAGCAACAGATATCCCACTCCACAAAGGGGGAACCACCACTGATCTTAGGAACTATCGTCCTATTAGCCTGATGAGTCTGGTCTGCAAGGCCATGGAACATATCATCATGGAACTCATAAACAAAGACATTGGTAACCTCCAAACTCTGGACCCCACCCAGTTCAGGTTTGTGAAAGGCAGATCATGTCTTCTGAACCTGATCAACTTCTTTGAGGCAGTCACCAAAGCCGTAGACGAGGGTAAGGTGGTTCACATAGCCTATCTTGACCTTGCCAAAGCTTTTGACACCACCCCCTATTCTGGAATTATAGCTAAACTCACTAACCTAGATATAAATCCCTACATCACAAGATGGGTTGCCAACTGGCTCACTGATAAAACCCACACTGTAAAAGTTGCAGACTCCACATCTGACTTCAAACCAGTGACAAGTGGAGTACCACAGGGTTCAGTCCTGGGACCTCTCCTGTTTGGTATCTACTTCTCTGAAGTACAGGCTAACACAGAAGGCCTCTAGCTAATGAAGTTTGCAGATGACTGCAAACTAGGAGCAATAGTCGAGTTCCCAAATGATGTGGACATTCTACAGAAGCACCTCACTGAGAAAGATGCCTGGTGTCAGAGGCATGGCCTCAAGGTCGATGCCAAAAAGTGCAGTTTCATCCCTTTTGGTAAAAACTCTGTACCCATGAACTACCATATAAACAGCAGTCTACTTAACACTGAATGTGTGATAAAAGACCTTGGGACCCAGGTGGACAGTAGTCTCTCCATTGATAATCACATTGCCACAGTAGTCAGGAAATCCTTCTATGTGGCACACCTCATCACAAAAGGGTTCTCATCCTGGAAGAAAGAGGTCATTGCTCCCCTCTACCCGGCACTCTTTAGACCCATTATAGAGTACAACATCCCTTTTGGAATGTACCTCACAAGACATCTGCAGCAGTTGGAAAGGCCACAGAAGTACCTCACAAGGAGGATTACTGACCTCAAACAGAAGTCCTACACTGACCGTCTCAAAAAACTCCAGCTTTACTCTGTAGCATATCACCTACTCCGAGGAGATCTCTGCCTAACATATAAAGCTATGTTAAACCCAGAGCTGTTGGACGTTCTACACCTAAAGAAATCCCAATCCCTCTGAGCTACATACTCTAGGGACCTAAACCTTGACACCACAATAAACAGGACATGCTGGAGGGATAGATTTCTCTCCCACAGACTTCCTATACTCTGGAACCATTTGCCCATCTATGTCAAGCAAAGTTCCTCATTAGCACTCTTCAAAAAAAATCTTGATAAGTGGATGGGAAATAGGAAATACACCCCAGGGAATCACTTCTGTGGCTCTGCTTGACAGAGGCACAGGAAATTAACTTTCTTGGGTGACGTAAGCCAGGGAACCTTGTTGGCTAGACTTACTTAGGCCCTTGGTCCAATAGCCTAGTACCTACCTATGAACCTATTATAGAAAATATCACTTAATTCATAGAATTCCCACTTGCATGACAAAATTTAAAGATTCTAAAGAATATCATTATAAACAAGTTGAAGAATATTTGCAATTTAATCATAGAAATTATGCTGATAAGACTATTCTCTGGAACTCTCTTAAAATACATATAAGTCATAGATTGAGAAAATGGTCCTATAATAAAGTTAAGGAATGGAATAAAGAATGTACTATTCAAGGGAAAATGACATAAAGAAAGATTAGAACAAGAAATAAATGTTAATAATACCAAAATTATTCTAAACAATTGCAAATTAATATCAAAGTATCATGGAAGACAAAAGTAAAATAGTACTAGAAAAACTCAAAATTCATAGCTATGCAATGACTTCTAAAATATGTGTCTGACAGCCAATAGATGTAAAACATTGAGTAGGAAAGCTAAAATTAGACACTGTAAATCCATCAGCAAAGAATAAGACTTCAGATATTGATGAAATGTGGTTTACATTTAAAGATTACCATAAAAACTTAAGACTAATAAAATACTAATTAATGAAAACAAATTAATTTAATTTTTAAATAAAAAAATGTAAATTTAAACCTACTAAAGAACAGATAATTAAAATTTCTAAACCTATAACAATAAATGAAATTAATAATGTCATCAAAGATAAAAAAATAAAGGCACCAGGGCTGGATGATATTTGTTTAGAAACATTGACTGGTAAACATGTCATAGTTGCGGTTTCTTTCCATAGCACAGTACCATTCACATTTGCAGCAAATTAAAATTAGATTGCAAAGATCAAAAATATATATTTTTTCGTACGTCTCTTATTTGTTTTAGGCTATATTTGCAGGCACACTAGCTTTTAATTTTTCCACTCATGGTAGTAAAAGAAAAAAAAAAGCTCTTGATATATAGTCCCAAAATATTTATCTGGTCTTCAGTTTGAAATCCTTTGAAATGATGCAATAGTTTAAACAGCCTTTGCTAGTGAGGAAACAAAGTTTATGCTTCAAAATAATGGAATACTGTATTCAGTCTAACATACAGTGGAGTTACTTTGCCAGTGTAAATAATGGGAAAATGTTCTGAGATGTCCAGAGTTTTTGATTGTTTCCATTAAGAAAGTACCCCACTTTTGTATATGAATTGCAACATATGTAACATTTTTATGCCTTCTAAGTGTTATGGCAAGGTTAAGTTTATACTTCTGCACCTCAGCTATATTTAGGTTTCTTTAGAAGCTAGTAATAGTTTCCTGTAAAGAAAATATTATCTTTATTGTCAACAATGTACTAATTATAGTCTAGGTGAGATAGTAAGGCATTGCCCCATACATCAAGAACTTCCTGTGCTGAAACTTGAGTTTCCAATAATATGATTAACTGGAACCTGTCTGTTCTTTTTTTATTTAATAATAAATATTTTGATTTAGATTTGTTGAAGGAGAATCCTGAGATTTTTTGGAAATTTATTGTTACTATATCGACTTTACCTAACACTGCCTTAGAGTTGGGTAAGGTAAGTAATACACCATCAGCAAACATCATTATTTTAGAAATATATCGGTCATATATATATATTTATACCTCTTATCTGTGGGTTATTACGTATTAAAATGGCAGGTATTTCTATGGCCAGAGCAAATATGATAGAAGACATGGGACATCCTTGTCTAGTACCTCTAGTAATTTGGATTGCTTTGGAAGTAAAGGGACCTAATTTGACATATGCTATATTATTTTCATATATTTTCCTTATCATTGTTATAAAAAGGGGGGATCAAGTAACTGTAAGACTTTAAATAACCTCAATTTACAGAGTCAAAGGCCTTTTGAATATCTAGACCTATTATCAATGCGTCATGGTTTCCTCTATTGAGGTAATTTGTCAGAGTTAATACTCTTTTAATATTATCCTGTGTATGCCTGTTATGTATGAAACCAGTTTGGTCTTCATTAATTATTTTAGATATAGGTATTTTCAATCTATTGACCATAATTGACATAAATAGTTTATAATCATTATTCAACAAATAAATTGGTCTATATGAGTTGCAATGATAAGGGTCCTTATTCTCTTTTAATATAAGGGAAATTACAGAATATCTCCAAGAAGGAGGAAGATTTGCTCATGTTTGAACTTCAAGAAATGTTTTATGTAGGAGAGAGATTATAGAAGAAGGTAACAATCTATAAATTTTGATAATTAAGCCATTTATTCCAGGTGCTTTATTAAACTTACTTCCTTTAATCCCATCTATAATTTCCTTTTGAGAAATAGTTTTTTGTAGATCTAACTTAATTTCCTCAGGAATTCTTATTATGTTGGGAACTATATTCTCTAACTTCTCACATTCATTTGTACTTATTTTATCTTTATGATGCTCTGCATAATGATAATTAAAAGCCTTCAAAATGTCCGCTATGTCTGAGACTTTTTTTTCCTTTTCCCTTCATGAAAGATACTATCAATGCTATTAATTTTAGATAGGTTATGAAGATGCTTAGGAGAGGTAGTATAAGAATTTAATTTCATTTTCTCCATAGCTAAATTAGTTTTATGGGATAATATGTAATTGTATTTCTTATTTGTTTCTTCTATTTTCTTATTATCTGTAGCAATTAAGGTTTTATTAGATTTAAGAGATAATATTTGATTTTGGAGTTGCTGTAAGTCTGAGTCCCATTCTTTAATTTTATTTTTGTACCAGATAATGGTTTTACCATATAGACAGGCCTTAAGAGAATCCCAAACCATAAGTGTGTTTGCTTCAGGTTTATAATTAATCTCTAAGAAAAGCTGAAGTTTAAAAGTTATCCAAGATTTAAAGTCTTTAATTTTTGTGATACATGAAGAAATCCTTGAAGTAATAACTAATTGATTGAATTCCAAGTGTATTGTTAACAACAGGGAATTATGATCTGAAAAGGGACAAGGTTGTATTGAAAAATTCAAGATTTTAGAATAACGATCTTGTGAGATAAAATTTATATCTATTCTAGTTTGGGCATCATGTCTATAGTCCTGGTGTGAGAATAGTAAAGAATTTGATCCCAAAGCATTAAAGGTATATTTTAATTTAAACATTTCTGCCCATGTTTTAACTGTTTGGCTGAGGACAATAGTCTAGGAGATTTTCTGTTGGTAGCTTCTGTAATATCTGTGATACAATTGAAATCACCTTCCTAGTATAATATTACCTTTAGAAGGAGTTGTAATAAAGTCTAAGTGTTTCTTAGCTAGTCCAACCCCCATACCCAGGAACCAGTATAAATTAACCAGGGTCCAAATTCTATTATTAAACTTGTGTAACTAAGGCCATGAGTCCATCATTATCTGCATGTTTGTAAATGATTTGGGGATTTAAGAAAGTCTTTTTCCATAGTATTGTTACTCTTCTGGTCTTAATTTTATAAGAAGATTGAGCAGGTATTGTGCATTACTTAGGGTCTCACATAAATGTGTCATTTATTTTAAAGTGTGCCTCTTGGAGAAAAACTACTTGAGCCTTGTTTAGTTAAAGATACCTTAGTAGGTTGGCTCTCTTATATGGGTTGTTTAAGCCATTAGTATTTAAGGATATCAAAGTTAAATCCATATCAGAATTCTTTAAAGATAACAAATAATAAAGGAACTTGTATTAATAGAATCCTGTATACATAATACTCTTCCTGAATAGACAATAGAATATCAATTGTTGTATTTCTATTTATCTCAGTCCAAAGACTATTTAGGAATAGTCCTAGGCAAGCATATAGAGGAAACCTTACAGCTTAACTATGCTAAAGCCATAGACGTAATCAATATATTAATAAACAAATGGAATATACTCTACTATAACTATACACTGTACTTATTAGCTATACATATACTTTCTTCTTATCGCCCTGTTGCTCTCCTCTTATGCTCTGACCCACTCCTCCTTTTTCTCTCCCCTGTCCTCTTTTCCATCTTCTTACTTCTTCTCCTTACTGACCTTTGCTTCTCACTCTTCTCCTCCCTTGTATTTCTTCATTAATCCCTGTTTTACTTCTTTCTCTCCAACAGATTATCGAAAACAATTTTGCTAATCTTTAGCTGTTTAATTGTGATGCTTCTACTGAACTAGTATATTTTTTTGGTGTGCTTTAGGTATTTTGTTGTTCTTATTACTAAATGTATATTCTTATTGTACTTAACTTTTTATTAATATGTCTCTTTGTAATTGATTTATGTGTGGAGCTTTTCTCCCTGGGCCTCTACTGAAAATGGACATATATCCAGCTAGACTAGCCCGGTTACCAAATGTAAAATAAATAAAAAATAAAATAAATAATTATAACATTTGATGCTAGGTTACAACTGATAAAATGGTTTTGTTTCCTAAAATATTATACATAGCACAAGCCCTTATACTTCTACCAGGAAAGACAATCCTTAAAGAAATCACTTCAACTCTGATGAAATTCATATGGTACCCCAAAAGAAATAGAGTGGCATATTCTCATCACATCAGAAAATGGAAACAAGGGGGTTAAAATTCCCAGAGATTGAAACTTATATAAAGGCATCTATTATTAAAATAGTGATGAATTTGATAAATCTTAGATACTCTTCCAATTGAAAACAGTTACACTCCATTATACTAATGAATGAAAATTATTTATCAAAGAATGCTTTGGTAACTGACAAAGATAAGATATGGCACTATTTAAGTTTAAATTTACAGTGTAGTACAACAAAATTAACTAAACTAACACTGATAAACAATATTTTTGATGTGTTTAGAAAATTCATTAACACAAATTTAGATATAAAACTGTGGCATAGGTTTTTAATACCATTTACTATTACAATGGATTTCCCTGATAAAAAAATAGAGATATTTTTGGTTTATGGGAAAATAATAACCTATTTTGTTGGTTGCAATGTATTAAAAACCAACAAGCTTTGAACACACAAGGTATATTGTCAATCTATGGCCTATCCCCTAATGACTGGTTGGTTCTTCAGAGTGTCACTGCATATACTAAGGATCTTTGTAGAATAATACATAACTCATCCTTCAAAACTGTACCAAAAATTATAAACTGGATTTTTTGTATTCTATATAATAATATTAATGTTAAAAATGAATTATTATATCTATATAACACTTTAATTGTCTATAAGACAGCTCCTAAAGATTCTTACTGGCAATGCCTAACTAAATGGTTTAAAGTATCATTATCAATGGAAGATAAGGCAAACATTTTATTTTCAGTTAAACTAACTTCTTACTCACAATTCTGGTGGATTTTTCATTGGAAAGTTCTACACAGATCCTTTTAGACACATGAGAAACTTTCAAAAATGAACCTTCAAACAGCAAGTTATGTTGGAGATGTCATCTGTCCACTAATGCTGACTGGTCTCATATTTTTTATGACTGCACTAATATTAAATCATATTGGAATGAGATTAACAAATTTCTTCAAGGTATCTTTATTGATATATTTGTTTTGACAAAGTCTTTCATTTTATTGAATGTTGTTAATAGTAATAATATGAAGAAAGATGACCTGTATTTGTTGTGGACAATGTTAGCAATAGCCAGAAAATGTTTAAAAAGAAGATGGAACTCTAATGCAACACCCACACTGGAGGAATTCCTATTATCACTGAAAAAATGCATACTAATGGAGAAAAGAACTAAAGATTTAAGAACTTTTCATAAGCCATTGGTTAATAGTCCATGTAGGAAAGTTTTGAATTTGATTGATATCCTACAGATGGAACCAAACTCTTCCTAACTATCATTGTTTATATATTAACTTGATTAACTACAAATGTTTTTATCTGAATCTTTTTTGTCAGGCTGAATGTAAATACTGTAAATAGTTATTGAATGTTATGAATATATTAAATCATTGTGTTATTTCATCAAAATAAAAATCATTTGAGTAAAAAAAAAAAAAAAAAAGAACTTCCTGTGAATGTCCATGAATACAAGAGCCTTTACTTTAAGAAATGTTTAGATTACTTCAGCTGATGGCACTAAAACTGTAGGAAATAAAATAAAACAAGCCTTGGTAATAAAAAAAAATTGACAGTGAATATCTTCTTTAACTGGAAACGTGGGAGCTGTTTTATTATACCTGCTCCATTACCTTCCGTATAATACTGAGAATGTACTGCCACCAAGCAAAACTTGTGAAAATTATCATTGCATGAGATATCTATGAAGCCATCTAGGAATGCAATTCTTCTATGGTCTGTCTAAAGGATGCCCTGTCTGGTTTGTGGTCTGTTGGGGCAGTGCAGTTTCATCATGATGCTGTGTGAATGAAGATGCTTGTTCTCTGCCTATGGCATTAAGTAATAGTAATATAGTTTGAGGTCACAGAATTAGCGTTTGATATACTCCTCACAGTCTTTAAAGGACAAGCTAGCTGTCTGCACTGTTGTTTGTTTTCATTTTTGTCTCAATAGTTGTTAACATTATAATGGGCTTTTGCTAATTTGCCTGTGTAAGACTGGAGGCTCTTATCATCTCAAGATGACATTGAATAATTCCAACATATTGGTAATTAGCAGTTTATTTTTCAGTTTATAGATTTACCCAATTAAAATGTGTTTTTTTAATAATTTCAAATAAATTTATTTTTTTTTCTTTTTTACCCATTAGTAATACTGTATCATTCCTCATTTGAAATTGTTGGCCACTGTCCCTTTCTTTAACTACCATTTGTGACAAGAACTGTCAATACTGCATTATATATATATTAATATATTTACTAAGAGGATTCCATTTTGATAAAGTATTAGTATTAAGCATGTCTGAACTGTGATATAGATTTGCTGGGCTTGTGTCACATATTCAATCATTTTTAAGTTTTGTTTTACCTTTTAGGCAGCTTAATTATATTAGTTTATATTGTTCCATTTTGCTGCCTTCGTCTTTACAATTATCCATCCTCTTTCTTATGTATAATACTTTTCCTTGATTGAATTGCACACATTCTGAATAAATCTCTTATTAAACTCAAAACAAATGCTGATCATTAAGTAATAAAAGTGAAGATGTCTCCATTGCATCCCGAATATGGATACCAGGCGCAGAATAAAATTTGGGGACAGTGGTGATAAAGTATATCTTAGCCCATCTTATTAGATTGTAAATATTCTTATCTGGCACTAGTACAAGAGAGGAGTATAGAAGAATAAAGGCATGTAGAAATAGTTGGGATTACTGCCTGTGCATTTATATCTAGCTGGTTAATCCATTACTGTCTAAACAAACTGATTTAAAACATATTTTAAAGTTTTCCTATCTTTTGTATAATAATACATTTTGGGGCTAGCAATGCTTTTAGTGGAAGGAATGTAGTCTCATGACAACAAGCATGTATGCTTGATTTTCACTGGATTAAAAAAATCTTGTTTAAAGCAAAATGAGATAATAGATTAAACTGGCAATAATGTCAAAGCTAGGTCCTCTTACATCCTAATGTTCGACATTATCTTTGTAAATATTATTTCTAACTTAGCTTATTACTGCTTTTATTAAAATTTCCACAGCTCTTCAGAATATATTTTAGCAGTGGTGACAGCTTGTTCAGGTCTTCTTCAGAAAGATATATCTCCTGAAAAATTTAGCCAAGAACAGCATTATTTTGGTGCATTACAATCTGCTATCTGTGAACAGACACTGTATCACTTTGAATGTTATAAAATAATATATCAGGCCAAACAATTCTGTCTATTCAGTTCAAGCCTGTGTTTGACAATTAACCCATTCATTTTCCATCCTTCTCCATAAAGAACTATGAGTCTCCCCTCCCGCTCAACCAAAAAGTAGTTTACAACCCTGAAAAACAAAAGAAATTAACTACAGCAAGCAAAGCTACCTAGCAATTCAATTTTATTAAGTGCTCATCATGCAATAAGTGTATACTTTTTTTGTTTTTAACAGTAACATAATGTGTAGGTTGATAGTGTTGATCTGTATATGGTAGAACTGCCTGTTTTGCTTTTGTTAGAAGAGTCTGTAACTCAGAAGTTGAAATAAATTTGAAATTGATAAAAGTGAGCATTTATGCTATCAGCATCATCTATTTCCTAATATCATAAATCAAATAAGTATTTATTATAAGGCTTATCACTGTACTTATCACTACAAATGTTCAATGAAAACAAATAAGAAAAAAAATATCAGACAGCCCAGAAATAGCATACTAATGTATCCACAAAGATAGACTTAAGAAAAAGGTTGGTTGCTATTGAATTGTTGAAAGTTAGGTGTTTCAGACATAAAAAAGAATGTTTACCTGATGGATGGCACTGCCATGATGCAACTAACAGTTTTCTGCCATCTGAATAGAGTAGCCAAATAAGCCAGTAGGAAACTAACTGGGAGCAATTTCTTTCATCAATAGCTAACTCTTCAAAATACTATTTTTGCCAAAGTAGCTCCCTTTCCAAGAAGTAGCATAACCCAAGAGTTGCTTTATCTAAGTAAGGCATTGAGAAGGTAGGTGGACATAGTCCCTATGCAAAATTCCATAATGCAACATGGACCTGACTTAAGTTCACAGGAATCCAATGTAGGATTTCCAGGCACAAGGTGAAGTGTTATCAGTACTCATCAGGAGACTATTTACACTGACGCACCACTTCAGTAGCATTTCTGACCTAACGTCTGACAGCCTCTGGTGGAATGTATTAGAATCTTTGCTAATTACTGTTTATTTTCTGCCTTCAGTAAGCGTGTTTAATATTTCTGTAAAAAATGTATATGATTTTGCTGTACTGCATACAGTCTTGAACATTGATAATAATTAACTACAGTTGCCTGAATTTTTGTTTTATAACCAAAAGTTTGATCTTTGTCTGTGTCTCTCGCTCCTGCTGATAGAAAAGACTTTCTGTAGTTGCATCAAAGAATGGTTCTGCCGCAGATGCCCTTTCTTGAAATGGTGTATGTGAGCTTGCATCTTAGCCTTTTTCTTGTCAATAATTGTGAATAAAATGATGACACAGCCTTAAGTGGAGTGTTAGTGTTTCTATAACCCAACAAAGCAAAATGAACTTCCATTTGATGTGATACATCACCTTACTTCAGTATATTTTCCTGTCATGCATTTAGCTTTGCCATTCCATTGCAGACATTTGGACTCAGTTTAATACTATGTTGAAATGTATTTGCTCTGAGAAAGTATTTAAACTCTGGAAATAAAAAACTGCAGATTATCCGACATCACATTTTCTTCTGGGTATTTTGGATAATACTCTGACCAATATAGGAATGTATAATTATTATGATAAAATGAGTCAGCTCCTGTCTTCAACCATAGCAAAGTTGGTATTTCTTAATATTGCAGGTTCTCTTTCACATGTTGGCTTATACAAGTGCCTCAGCACACAAAACATGCAGTTTTGCACAATTTATCTCCTTTGCACTGTCTTCTGGGCCCACACATAAGATTTGTAGCACATGCCCTGTGCAGACTGTCTCAAGCCCCTAACCTGTATTTTGTTTCCTACAGGCTTTTGAGGGGAGATCTATTGCTGTCAGACAAGGCATTGTCAGACCTCGCACTAATGGTCTTCCTGCATATCAGCAAAACAAACATCACCAGAATTACCTATTCTAAAGGCTTAAACCTTCCCTCTGATATAAATACAGCCTGTTGTAGAGACTGGTATGTATCTCAGAGACTAGCCCCTCTCTGGAACAGGCTCCCCATCCATATGAAGCAGAGTACCTCCCGAACCTGATTCAAGTGTAGCATGGACAATTGGACAGGGAACAGGAAATTCTTCCCTGGTTTGTCACTTATGTCTCTAATGGATACAGGCAGCCTGTAAATTGTTCATTGCCCAAACCCCTGCTTGCATATATCAAGGGTGCCAGAACTTGCTAAATATTTGGGATGCATGGTTGCACTTAAAAAGAACACTGTGGTTATTAGCTTAGTACAAATCTATGAACCAAATTTTCTCTTTCATTTAGACAATACTAATTGTGACTCATATATTTTAATAATATTTTAATAACATTCTTATGTTTGATGAAATGATTAATTTATGATCTTTAAATAATACATTTTGTATATAGAACATTGGCAGCCCACCCTCTCTACCTGCTGCAATTTCCCTGACCTGTTCCGTTTGTACCCTAGCCAAATTATACAACTAAACAGGAAATGGTGATGAACTGAGAAATTATTACTTGTCTTGACCTGAGCAAATACAGAATGTGGCCTCAACTCTGAGGTTATGAGTAAGAAGTCCGTCATCAGTCTTGGACAAAGATGCTTTGAGACCAATAACATTTATGAGCAACTTAGTGTTTGAACATGAGGTTTGTGCAGGACTTGCATATGTCTGAAAATAGTTTGTAAGTCAGAGTCAGCTCAAACTATTCATACCAGTCACACTCCTGCAAGTATGTCTATCACTCCTTATGTGATCCTTCAAGTCTTCCCCTAGAACTGTAGATTCAGTCGACGTTATAGAATTTACATAACTTTCAAGTCTATTTTAGTCTAATGACTATGTATACCTTCCCAATATCCACCATCAGGCTTCACCTACTGTCTAAGGAGGGATAGGTCAACTAGTCCTGGAGTAAATTTATGTTTACCTAGGCAGTCATCCAGGTTTCATTTGAAGAAAGATATAGAAGCACATTGCCTACTCTGCAGCAAAAGATAAGGGGGTATAGCTGATGATGAATCTGTCTCTCCATCATGTTCTATTTACCTTCTAATGAAGGTTCATGTTTCTGGTACTAGTGATAGCTGAGCTGTATGTCTTACTGAGATGCAAGAGTTCAAGGGCAACCAGATCCCGAATGGCACTATAAACAAGGAACAGATCACCCTTCAGAAGTCTATAAGACACAGAGTGCAGGGTCAGGTCTTTCAGTCTCTCCTGATAACTAAGGTTCTTAAGACCAGAGATTTTTTTTGTTATGAATCTGTGGGGCTTTTTGAGTTTGTTGAGACATTGTGTAAGACACATAACAAATATACTCTGTAATGGCTCTGATAAGGGCTGACAATAACATCTTTGGATCTAGACATAATATATTTGGCTATTAGTTATGGTATGTAAACGGTTTTCCTGACAGCAATTGCTACATAATGTTCAAAGGAGAGGGCACTGTTGACTAAAATGCCCAGGTCACTGACTACCTTTTGTTAAGGTCTATTTTTTCGGTTTGCTATCATTTGTGTGAACAACATTCTGTCAGCATGTATGCTGCCAAAAATCAGAATGTTGTGCACAAAATGAAAAGTGTTTGGGATAGTAGAAGACACTTATGCAAATGCAGTAGTGCGTTCGCATAAGTGTGTTTGACTATATGTATGGAGATCACAGTACAGTGGGGACTGGAAATTCATCCATATCCCCATTGTAGCGTGATCTCGGAGTTGGAATATATTAGCAGCAGAGGGTGTGGGGGGCACAGCCCCCCACAAAGAGGTGGAGTGGGGCTTGCCCCCTTGCAAAAACGTGATATGTCGTATAGGAGTTTGATTTACATCAGCTCCTATACTGCTATCACGAGATGTTTTTGGTGACAATGTTGACATAGATGTGCCAATCATTTGGACTGACATTGTGTAGGAGTGGAGAGTTGGGTTTCGGTGTTTATTTTCATTACTGCGAATGGCAAATGTTTTGCCTTTCGCAATAATGATAGCAAACCCTATTCTTCTACACTGTACATTGTGAGCAACTTCTGCTTTCTGAAAGAAACAATACTACAATTGTAGCTTCCAGTTTAAGCTTATTTTCCATTCACCAGTTGTTAATTAACTTAAACTCTTTCTTATGGTTGCTGATATCTGAAGGAGTTTTAACAAATAGCCCCAGTTTTCAAACATCTGCAAATTTGGTTAACCATAGATCCTGGCTATCATTTTTGAGATAAAGGAAGTAGATGCCAAACAAGACAGGATCAACCAAAGACATTTGGAGAACTCTGCTGGTAACCTTAGCACTCTTTCAAGAGGCAGGGTCTGTCTTTCAGCCAACTAATAAACCATTTTACCAAGCAAGGATCCATGTTTAAGGATGATAGTTTCCTGACAATTCTGGCATGAGGTATAGTACTGAATGCTTTTACCATATCATATAAGTTGTAAGAACAGCATGGCCACTGTCAATGGTTTGTGTAACAAAGTTCAACACACATGATGTCCCTTTGACAAAGCCACATTATTGGGTAGTGGGTCAAGCTTAACTGAATTTTTACTGTTATAATTAATGAAATCATTTATGATGTTCTCTATACCTTTACAGATCATACTTGTAAGACTGAATGGTTTGCAGTTCCCAGGGGCAGTGATAAGGCCACCCATGTGAAGAGGCAACACCACAGCAGTGTGCCAGGATTTCAGTACATAGCCTGAGGCCAGACTCAGGCTAAACACTTTAAGGAGATGTTCAGTGAGAGACTGTTTGGGGCTATTTAATAAGCACCCACAGTATGTTATTAAGAACCTTGGAGGAAGTGGGTTTTCGTTTTTTGTTTTTTAGAAAACAGCTTAAAAACATGTTCTAAGAAAGTAAGGGATGAGTAGCACTGGAATGGGTGTTTCATGGGTAAAACTTGCAGTGAACTTATTTGTAATATAACTTGGGTTGCAACAGGGCTCCAATTAAGGAAAACTTAAGAGCTATGTTGAATGTTATTCCTTAGTTTTCTTATACAGGTAAAGAACTATATATAGTTAACCCTTTCTTCAGATGCTAAAATCCATTCACAGGTTCATTTATTGGTCCTTACAGTGCTTTTCATGTTATTTTTATACTATCCTCATTCTCGAGAGTTCTTAACTTTGTTTGCAGTTTAAGAAGCTGTCTCGTGTTATAAAATTGATTTGTGTCTGTCAATCTCCAGGGGTGTCAGAGGGACTCAGAGGCACCCCCCCCCCCAATAACGCATTTGATACATTAAAAGAAATCATGCCAATTCATTTGATTGCACTGGAAGAAACTTTCAAAGTGCTAATCTGATCCAATATCTGTGTGTGTGTGTGTGTGTGTGTGTGTGTGTGTGTGTGTGTGTGTGTGTGTGTGTGTGTGTGTGTGTGTATGTGTGTGTGTGCAAGTATTCTGTGTTGGGAAAGTTGTCAGTAAATTTTTGAGTAGTTAGTGATACAAATAACTTTCTGTATATATATATATATATATATATATATATATATATATATATATATATATATATATATACCGTATAGGTAGCATACCTCTCAACCTCTTAGTATAAGAAATTCTGGACAAATTCAAAAATAATAGTGGGGGAAGGCCTAAAAATAGTGACAAATTTTAAATACTGTTCTTTTAAACTTGGAAAGTACCTGTAATAACAGTTGCATTATCATGCATTTTCTGAAATATATGAAGTCTGAAACTCTATTTCAAATCATTTAGTGAACTTGAATTCTCAATCATTTGTCAGAAAACGACAAATTCTATGAGAAACAGACAAAAATATGAGTCTAAAATTCTGGACATTCTGTGAAAAATCTGGACATTTCAGAAGTATGATAGGTAGTGTTATCTTGGGACAGCTGTATAGCTTTGCAACACAGTATTCTACTTGTTAATTTGACACCTTGACCCAAGCATGGACCACATGGAAGCATTGCAGCAAAGCTGTTAGAAACTATGATAGCCAGAAACATGATAAGATGTGGTTTCCCTATGAAAATATAGCAACATTTCAGGCATAAGTTTGGAACAATGTAACCAAAGAACTAAAAGAAAGAAATTGTACCAGCCTACAGTTTTATATCTTTAAGGTATTATTATCATTATGGCATTACTTCCATTCAATTTTTGTCATATCAAAATGCCTGTAAACTGCACTATAGTGTTCACACTGACAGGAGATGTAAATTTCATGATGTCCTATTTTGTAGAACTTTCAGGAGGCTGGGGCATAGTCTATATATTAAAGTAAAGGACATGTATGTTATTACTGTGAAATTATGTTGGCACTGTTTAGTTACATTGTATTTTGTGTTCACTATATTTTCTTCAATAGATTCATGCTCTCCCTATATATATATATATATATATATATATATATATATATATATATATATATATATATATCCAGCTTCTTATGATATTTTCCCATCTGCTGCCATTACAATTGTCTTATCTGTACTCACTTTCATCCCATGTGCTGTAAGCTTTTCATTCCATTTCCCTATCCTTTGCTGAAGTTCTTGCTCAGAATCTGTCTATAATGTGGCATCATCTGTATACAGTAACTTTATCTGTCCACTCTGACCTCTTTGCTAATGTAGTCCATCACCAGAATGAACAGTAGTGGGATCAGAGATGAACCCTGATGCATATCAACTTCCACTAGGAACACCTCTGTGAGACCGAACACTGTTCTTGAGTCATAAGGTCTTTGTACACAGTCTGCACTAATTCTACCAGTGTTTCTGAGACTTTGAACCACCACAGGACTACCCAAATCAACTGTCTTGGGACATAATAATATAATAATAATCATATGAATTCTCCAAGTCTAGGAATGCCCATATAGACTCTTTCCTCATCTCTAGCTTCTTCTCAGCTATCTGTCTCGCTGCAAACATTAGGTCAGTTGTGCTTCCTGATCTGTATTGAAACTGCTCATATCCCATTTTACTTTCTACTACTCAGCATATTTGTTTATCAGTAATCCTGTCCAGGACGTTTTATGCAGTGTGACAGGAGTTTGATACCTCTATACTGCCCATAGTTGTGAATGTCCCCTCATCTGAGCCTCCTACTTTCCCTGACTTAATTTTCCTTGGTGTTGTTCTTACTTCTTGTAGGGTGGGCTCCTCTTCTTCTTTCATAGTAGTAAGTTTCTGGGACTGCACAGCTTCTGTGGGGTTTTCTTCATTCAAAAGCTGCTGAAAGTACTCCTTCTATATTCCTTTTACTTCCTGTTGACTGGTGAGCAGGTTGTTTCTGGCATCCCTTATGAAGGGTGTCTGACTATCTTCTTTGTATTTCTGTCTTTGCATTGCAGCTTTATAGAGTTTCTTTGTACCATCCACTGAGTCACTTCCAAGAAGTTAATAGAGTGTCTCTGATGCCTTGTTTATTGCTATACAACTCCTATCTTAGCCTCTTTGTTAATCAATATTCCATCCTAGTATGGTCCATCTTTTCTGCCTTCCACTTTTTCCTGCAGTCCTATCTTCTGATGACTTCCTGAACTTTTGCATTTCACCACCAAGTTTCCTTATGTACCTTTTTCTGTAGTTGCCTTGGCCACATTTCTGTTCTGTAGTCCTTACACGTGCTGTTTTGAGGGACTGCCATTCAATCTATTTCCTTTTTTTCCTGAGGTACTAGATCCCTGAATAATTCCTTCAAACCTTGAGCTTTCTCTCTAGTCAGCTTCCAGGTCTTTAGTCTAGTCTGTGTTGACCTTAGAACTTTCTCTGACTACTGGTCTCAGCTGATTGTGGCAACCAGTGGTTTATGCTGTAGGCTGACTGTTTCACTGGGGATGACTTTGCAATTGCTGATTCTACACCAGTGCCCTTTCCTTATTAGGAGGAAATCTACCTGAGTTGTACATTGGCCACTCTTGTATGTGATCTTGTGACTACATCTCTTGCTGAACCATGTGCTGGCCACACTCAAGCCATTTGCCAGACAGAAGATTGGAATGGCCTTTCCTTCATTGCTGCTGACCCACCCATGTTGACTCAGGTAGTCCTCATATCCTGTTCTGTCTGTTCCAATATGTACATTCAGGTCAATCATTATCAACATGAATTTCTGTTGTCCTGCTTTATCTAATATGTCCTGCAACTGCTGTCTGAATGCCATCCTTTCCTCACTATCACAACCCTGCTGCCATGTGTCTTTCATTAATTCTGATGACATCCCTCACTGTCTTCTAAAGTCCCTCCCCTCTCTCACCACAATTTTCATACAATTTGTAATCTGTCCTCCTCCTGAGCAATAGACTCTGTATTTCAAACCAAGTGGCTTTGCTGCATTGCTTTTCCATCTTGTCTCTTGGATACATAGGATGTCCATCGTCTTTCTCCTTCCCTTTCCATGCTGCATAATCTCAGTTAACCTACAATGAGTATAGCAATTCTTAGCTCACATTTGACAGGCTGATTAGTTTTATGTCCAGCTTAGAGTCAACAGAGCTATCCTAGGTAACCCAAGATGGCCAAATGGATACTGTCTAGCCAGCAGTTTCTTGACTCAGGGCTGCTGTGCTTTATGGTTGATGCACACTGGTAAATAGGTGCACATACATTCCTCCCACTGTTAACATGGGTTCCTGGCTTAGGTCAGAATAGGCCTTGTCCTCAGCTCACTTATCACAGGTAAACACCCATGCCCATATGGAGACATTAGTTAACAGGACTAAATCACCTAGAGCTAATCGTTACACTGAGGATACTGAGCACCACAGTTGATGCCCAACGTGGTTGGTCTATACAACTTTCCCCCCTATAGGAGCAATCTAGAGTATGTGGTGCTGCCCATAAACCCTTTTCTGTGTGAGTTTGAGGTGGAAACATTCAACAAGTTTTATGGAAGTGGGAAGAACCCCACAGAGAAACAGGGAGAACATGCAAACTCTGAACAGGCACTGTTCATTGGTCAGGATTGAACCTTATACCTTTAGCATAAGAATCAAAGACTGTAACTCCATTTAACAGAACAATGGTAAAACCTCATAGCTCTCCAACCACATGGAAGTAGAGTTCTTCATTTTATCTAAGGTTGCTTTACTTTGTTCTCAGCATATCATATGAGTCACCCTTTTAATTATGTATACTACTGGTCTTAGTTGCTGAAGTTCTGATGTTGGAATTAAATTTCTTTGTTGAATGTTGGTGATTCCTGTAGACTAAACCTGATAGTAGTGCAGCGTTCTAGAGGACTATGATCCTGAATGTTACTTGCTGTTTTAGTTATGTAACACACATTTTTTCTTACATTTTTGTTACATGATTATGTTCATAATACAACTTGTTACAGCAGAACTATCAGCATAGTTGCATACTGTAGTGATATAAAGAGAGCACATCTTACAGATGTGTGGATGTATATGGTTTGAATTGCTGATCCCTATGCACTAGCCCTAGGTAGTGTGTAACATACTTATGAGTCTCACCCACAACCAGTAATATCTTTTTAATTCTCACCTAATTATATTCATGACATGTTATTTAATTTGTTGCTCATTTTTTCTTTTTTCTTTGTAAACTATTTTTGTTTTTGCATCTTCATGTCTCTACTATCTTTTTGCATCTTGACATCTCTACGATTCATTTTATGTCACCTTACTGCCTACCATGGTACTCTCACACTTTATTCATGCACGCACACTACAAGACACACTACCTATACTCAGGCTAAACCCTCTCTTCTTATCCATTTACTCAGATTTATTTAATACCCAACCTATTCACCTTTTCAAATACAAAACATCTAAGCAATCAGCTCACTTTGACATAACCTGCAAAAAATTCATATACGTTATGAAAAAAAAACTAGCTAATCCTAATCCTCTCTTCTGTAAAATCGTTCTTTGTGGTGATACCCAGCCTAACCCTGGCCCTTCAACCTCATCTATTCCACTCTCTTTTGTCCGTAACTCTTACGCAATACCCACATGAACCTTTTCCTTTTTTCCATTAACATTCGTACAACCATGGTTAATTCAATAATCACCAGATATTACTGCCATTACTAAAACATGGCTAAAACCCCATATAAAAGATTATGAAATGTTAGCCCCTGGCTATAATATAATTTGATGTAACAGACTACACAAAAAAGGGAGAGGCATTGCAATTGCATATAATAACTGTCTAAGTTTCTCACCCCTCAAAACTAACATACCAACCTTCCAAAATGCCGAACTTCTTGTCTCTCGTCTCAGTGTTAATAAACAAAAGAAGCTTGTATAGTTGCCCTCTATATACCACCAGGTAACATTGTTAGTGTACTAGAATATATTATTTGCTGGATAACTACAAATATTACTACTGAAACCATTATCTTAGCCAGCATAAACATTGGCTTATTATCTGTGACATCTAATACCCTACTAGTCTTAGCTTATATGGGATCAAACAGATGATCTCTTTCTCCAACTCAGCTCAACAAAGCAAATCATAACAATTCTATCCTTGACTAGATACTTATTTCTGAGCCCAGCAAGTATGCTTTCTCAGGGGTACTACCTGATTCCCTTAGAGACCATCACCCTATATTCACCAATAGAGAAATCACCCACCAGCAAAAGAAACATCAATACAGAACTACACAAAATCTTTTTAATTTTCATCCTGATACACTCAATAATCTGTCAAATGGTCTCCACTCAAAGCCCTACCAGTAGACAATGCTGTCAACAAGTTCAACAATTTATTCATGAATACTTTAAAAAAAACTTGCCTCTACTAGAAACAAAAGAGTAAACAATACTGAAACCTCTAGCTGTCTCATTCCACTAGAATTCTCATGCAAAATATGATAATGCATGGAAACAATGTCACAAAGATAAAACCCCTCAAACCTTTCCTATACATGGAGTTGAACAGCCTCACCAAGTAGCAAGTTCACCTAGACAAAAAATAAAAATTATTACTCTGATCCACAAGATAATCAGAAAAAAATAAAACAAATCCAAAGAAATTCTGGTGCTCATTTAAGAAAATTATTCACCCTGGCTCTCCTTCCTTACCAAACCGTTATCCAGACTTATTTCCCACAGAAACAGCTACCAAATTTAACATGTTCTTCATCAACATCATAGCCTGTCTTACATCCTGCTCTCCCCAACCATTTAATCTACCTCAGAATCTTACCAATCCTGATGTCCATGCCTTCAATCTCCAACCTGTCTCCACATCCTATGTTAAACAGTTGCTAAAGAAAGTTAAATTCTGTTCTCCTTCTGATGATGATGTCCCTGCTGAGAAGCTTAAGCCTGTTGGAGACTCTATAGCATATACTGTCTCAATTCTCATTAACAAATCTATTCAAGAATTTTGTGTCCCTGTCCTGTGGGGAAAAAATTCTTAATTTTTCCCCTGCATAAAAGAGGTAACTCCTCTGAAAATCTCTAACTTTAGGCCAATTGTCATCTTGTCCCCCACTTTCTAAGATCCTAGAAAAGTGTATTCATAAGCAAATCCTTCCATACCTCTTGAAAAATGGTCTTTTAACCCCAACACAACATGGTTTCTGACCAAGCCATAGCACCACTGTAGCTTTGTTGAACTTTTCCAACATCTTTAATAAGGTGAGACCAAGGAAGACTTATCTCTTCTGTTTCTCAAGGTCTCCTTTGACACAGTGTCACATGAGAAACGTCTGACTCAAATGACCTCTCTCAGCCTTTCCAAGCCAATTCTTCTATGGTTCTCTAACGACCTGTATGAAAGAAATCAATCTGTCAAATGGCTCTCTTCTTTCTCTCATTTTCTCCTACTTAAAATGGGTGTTCCTCAAGGCTCTATTCTCAGTCCACTGCTCTTTTATATTTTCATCAATAAACTATATAACTCCTCTCAGTAAGCTTGCCTTATTCAGTATGTAGAGTAGTCAACTCTTATCTTCTCAGATGACAATAATCTATAACTACAATCCATTACACAAGATGCCTTCATCACAGTCAAAGTGTGGCTACATCAAATCCAACTTTTACTTAACCCAGGAAAAGACTAAACTACTACTATTTTTTCAAAGATCCATGCCACTTCTAAAAGTAACTTCCACATTACCTCTTTAAACAAAACTGCTGTTAAAGTAGTTATCCACTCCAAATTGCTTGGAGTTGCCATAGATGGTAACTTAAAGTTTGATCTTCACATACAACTATTATGCTGCACTTTTCTACATTTAGTTTGAGACTGCTTTTGTGCACCACGTAAGTGCATAATCCATCTCTTTTCAGAGCAGTTTAGTATCAGTGAACAAGTAGAAAATTGAGAACAAACCACACCGAATCCAACAATAAAAGTAAAAGTTAGCGCTTTCATTTACTGAAATTAGCAAACTTCTTCAGACAAAAATAGGAAAAATAAATACACTTATATATACTTACAAATCATGACATCATTTCCTTATTAAATAAACCAAGCCTCGATTTAAAGTGCTAAACCACCTGCATGGTAAAAAGACAAGTAAATACAATCTATTCAAAGAATATATATATATATATATATATATATATATATATATATCTATGTATATATATATATATATATATATATATATATATATATATATATATGTTAAAACAATGAATATATTGAATCATAAATATACATATATATGAAAATATATAAATATATAAATATATATATATATATATATATATATATATATATATATATATATATAAACATACCTCTTATTTTGATATATTATAAAGAATATGTATATATATATATATATATATATATATATATATATATATCCTTATCTCATCAAAGCCCTCAGTTTCAAAATACTTTTAATAGAAGTGGAATCATTCAAGCCCGGGGCGCTAAGACATTCATTTTCAGTTGCCAAGTAAGTTCTTTCTCATCTAACTTCAAATCTATTGGGCCTCCCATAATGTTGTCAAATATATTTTCAATAACTAGAAACCTAAACTCATGCTTAGGAAAAGCATTAATATGTCTAGCCAATGCATTATTCAAGTTCATTTTATCAATTGCATACATATGCTCAGATTCTATTTTTGAGGGGTCTTTCCGTTTTGCCCACATAAAAGGCAGGGCATTTCAAACATGAACTCAAATAAACAACCCCCCTTGTATTACAATTGAATTTGCCTTTAATGTGATATTTTTTGCCATTTATAACAAAAAAGGTAACAACATTGATATATTTGCATCAACGGCAAGCCTCACATTTAGACATGCCACAATGTGGTAAGTGGCATTTTAAAGTGCCATTTTCAAGAAAGGATTTCAAATTCCTACCTTTCCTAAATACCATGAAAGGAGAATCACCCCCATAATTTCTGATCGAATTGTCATCCAACAGAAAAAAAAACAATTCTTAGAAATAACTGATCTCAAAAAAGTGGTAATAAAACTCAATCTAGCTATATCAGCATCAGAGGAAACACACAATTGATTAGAGTCAGATGTTATACTGTTAGGGCCTTGGTCTACCACACTTCTGGAATACTGGCTTGGATGTCTGCACAATAAATGCCAAACAGAATTGGGCCAAGCATTGATCTCTGTAGTACCTCATTACTCAAAAAGCTTCTTCCAGAGAGGATATCAACATGTTTCACAACCTGACATCTGTTGGAATGCAAATTTGCAAGCCAGTGGGGAACACAGGGGTTGAATTTTTGCAATAATACCAGCATGGGATATAGTATCAAAATATGCAGTGTGCACAGAGTTATAACTGTCCATAGGCTCTATAAGCTTTTCAAAAGAAGTTTAGTAGCTTCAGGTGACAGTAACTGCCCACCACAAAACCAGACTGGGTTTAGATCAGTTAAGCTGGTTACATCTGCAGAAATAATTTCTGTTGTGAAAGTTTTCATGGCTTTTTATATAAGGCTGGTGAGGCTGATTGGCTAAGAATTGCCAAGGTGAGCAGAGGGACAGCCTGTTGCTAAAGAACCACAGTGACTGTTTGACAGGTATTATGGACAAACCTTGTGGATTGCTTGAAACTTGAACAATTTAAGTAGCGGCTCATACAGAGCACACTTAGCACTGATGAGAATGCAGCCTGGTAGGCTGTCTGATCCCATGGAAACATTACTTCTGAGCTTCTGACAGGGAGTCTAATACTTGATTTATAATGATCTGGAGGGACTTGTTCCACTGTGATTTCAGTGGAAACAAAATTTTCTGGGATAGTGGGGTAACAGGTGGGACAAAGTTAGTTCTAAAATGCTTGCCACATACTTGCTTCCCTTTTTAGCTGACTTCATCTGCAGTACCACCTCTTGAAATATGGCATCTCTGAGTTATAGTCACAGAGCCAGCACAAACTAGTCAAGTGTACTAAGAAGCAGATATACAGATTAGAAGCTGCTGCCAGACTAGCTTGCACAGTATGCTCGCAGATCTCCATGGTAATTGCCAATCAAACACTAGGCTTTCAAGGTGGGGTGTGTAGGTTGTCATACATCATGTTACCTGCCAACCAGCTGTCTTGCCCTGACAGTCAGTGGAAGCTGGATGTGCCACAGACTGGCATTATCTTTTTAGTAAACTACACTATGAGAATGAAACAAAAACACCATGGCCAAGTCTAGAACATAAGCTAGTCATTTCTCCCAAACAATGTGAATACTTTTACCCAAGCACTAAGTCACAACTGTTTCACAAGACTATTTTGGTTTTGTATATCATCATCATCAACAACACATTTTTCCCATACATGGGTCAGTGGGGCATGTCAGCTGTTGCCATCTCTGTCTATTCAATGCTACTGTCCTACCTTCTTCAACTCTCATGCCTGACTGCTGCAGATCTTTCATCCACCTCTTTGCTGGATGCCCTCATTTCCTCTTGTCTTCTGTCTGTCCAAAATCTTCTTCACCAGATTGTCTTCTGCTTTTATGCACATGTGCCTAAACCATGCTAATTTCTTCTCTTTGACCTTTATTACATTTGGAGCTACTTTGGCTAACCAAATCTTGGTTACCAAAGCTCAATGGTTACCTTCCTATAGCCATTACTAGACCATCTGCTAATGGAGGACAGTGACAATGTACTCACTTTTATTGCAGAGACATATACTTGCTTTGATGAAATATCTGCAGAAGCTGCCAGTCACTCTATGCCTCTGTTGCTGCTATCTGGGGCCAGTGCAGAATCGTGTTGGCACTTTTCACCTTGATCTTTACAGAAAGTTCACTAGGTTTTATAATGTATCTCATTACCAACATTTTAATTAAAACCTATACATTACTTATGGAATAAATAAAACATCAAGAAAAACAATAGATTCACAAAATGTGCATAGCATGGAAACCCATAGTAAAGCATTTTAAAAACGTATTATAATCTTCGTTTTATCATTCTTGGCTGTGCTAGAATTCATTGATGGCTTTGAAGGTTCAACTAAAATAAAACATTTCTGTTACTAGAGAAATGCACACCAGGTATGAATGAAAGAGAAAATGTCCACATTTGCTTTGATGAGGCAGTGAATAGTGATTACGTATCTCTGAGAGATCTTCCCATTCTCATCGTGTCATCCTGAGGGAATTTTAATTTCAATACATTAGAAATCCAGAAGATATAAGTGGTGGAGTATGTCTCAAACTATGTGATGCATGTTTTTTTTCATTACCTACAGGATCTTAGTCTCATCTGAGAATGAAGAGGATGAGTAGAAAGATGGCGAAGGATATTATGCATTAAAATGTATTCATTCATTTATTTATTTATTTGTTTGGTTGGTTGTTTATGTATTAATTGTAATATTTACTTTGTATAGTTTTTGAGGGATTGATAACAGCGGCCTTGCAGATTAGGCTGTTTTTTTTTTCCGGAAAGGGGGACTCTTGACTTTAGATCTTGGTGAGCCATGAGTTTAACATAATGACCACGTTTTGTTGGTTTACCTCCATTTTATCAAACATGGTTTGTGCGAGCAGGCATTTCCGCGAATCAAATGAGGGAATCACGGAAAGCCTCCGAGTACAAATGTCAAAAATGGTTTAGCTGAAAATCATTTTTGACATTTGTCCATGTGTTTGGATGGCTAAATGCATTCGCATTGTAACCATTCTAACATATGTTAGTCATCATTGTGAGTTTTGTGCGGGTGACCTTTCGATGGAAGGATGTCACACAAACCATGTTCGACAAAATGAAGATAAACCTGTTTTGTTACATTACCTGACTACTGAATAGCTCTATAAGTTGGAGATTTGAAGAAGTCAGCTTTGTAGAAAAAAGCAGCTCTGTGCAAAATCTTTATGTTGCATAATTGCTGGATATTGCAGGTAAAAATATATATTTTTTTATTTTTTGCTACATTGTTAATTACACTGGGATAAAGTATTGATTTCCGCTCTTATATTGTATGCACATACTGAAAAAGAAATAAGAAGGAATTGTATGTTTAGTGCAGGTTTTGTTACCATGTCTTATCCTTATGTATTTTAATGTTTAAAATTCTTGATAGTATTTAAAATTGTATTTATTGAATCATTTTTATACTACAATTTTCAGATTTTTATTCTGCACTGGGTGGGTAGTTATTTCTGTCTGTGGACAGGGAATTCAAGTAGTGCTTATTTTTACTTCTGTTCCTCTTTTCTAAATCAAGTATGCTACAGTGTCTAGATATACTTTTAGGGTCACTTTTTATCTAGATTAGGTCAGACTTTGCTTATAATATATATCTGTATACATATATATATTTATAGAGGGAGGGAGAGAGAGAAAGTTTTTTATCTGTACATGTGTGTCTAAAGTCTTTGAGTATGTATGTATAACTGCCGGAATGTATCACTCCCACTATATAATATTGAGATTCAACTGACAGAAAATTGCTTCAGCAATAACAACTCATCAAATCACTAAAATAAGTAGTCCTTTATTGACAAAGATAAACTGTGTGTGCGTGTGCGTGTGTGTGTGTGTGTGTGTGTGTGTGTGTGTGCGCGTGCGTGTGTGCCTGTGCATGTCCGTGTGCGCGTGTGTGTGTGTCTTTCTATATATTTTTATAATATATATATAGGTTCATAGGTAAGTACTAAGCTAGCTGTCCTTGTGGGCCATTTTAAACACTTTTTGTGCTTGAACTAGCCTAACCCATTTTGTTAGAGACTGGCCTTACTCATCCCATGGCCCCACGGCTGATAATTATTTTATAACTGGATCATACCATGGATAATTTGAGGGGACATAAGTAGGTCCCTCTGCACTGCTTTGCACTCCCAATTTACTTTACATTACCGTAAATCCATAATACCGAAAAATAAATAACAGAGATAAAACTTAGAATGTTGAACCGCATCTTTTTTCCCTGAGCAAGTAAACACTTACCCAAGGTGGGGAATAATGCCCTTTTCCCCACTGTAATAAATTCCCAGAGTTGGTATATTTAGTTAGGGGTGGTGTGTGTGGTGCAGCCCCCCTCATTGGGTGGTGTACCTCCCCACCTAGGATACTTGCCTTGGGAAATATATATATATATATATATATATATATATATATATATATATATATATATATATATATATGTGCGTATATATATATATATATATATATATATATATATATATATACATTTCAAAAACATGCAGTAGGTGGTTTGAGAAGTCTGAATCAGCCATAGGTGTGAATGCAAGTGTGTGTGATATGGAAGAACAGCTGTGGCAGGGCTAGCCCCCCCCCCCCCACGAGAGATTGAATATGGGCTCTTTATAATAGTTACTGTTGATGTGACACCTCAAACCCATGTGTAAATATGGGGAAGAAGGAGATTGTGGAAGTGTGTGTGTGTGTGTGTCTGTGTGTATGCGTGTGTGTGTGTGTGTGTGTATATATATATAAAATTACTTAAATTGATCAAATGCCATTTATATGGACATTCATAACTGACATTATGCACATCAACAGCCTACTACATATAGGCAAAAAATTAATCTGGGAGCATCCAAAACTTAAAACAAAAATACAATGAAGCATTGGTTTATTGCTGGAGTGGCAAGCCACTCTGCACTCCCCATGTGAGGTCTTCACCCGCCACACCCCCTACTAATTATATATTCTAACTCTGAGATCACTCAGTCCCTGGGGAAAGGGTATATTCCCCTACCAGTGAATTGTAAATCTTGCCTGCTTATCACCCATCTGTTTAGTTGACCAAATTGTGTTGATTAATCAGATGTTAACCAAAATACCATTTGACAAAGTTACCAGGACTAATGTATATAAGGTTTACTACAAGAACTTGAGTCCCAAGCTGTCAAAACCCACTGTTTCTAAGCCAGGGGCATGAGTATCTTGTAGCTTGGGTAGGCTGCTCTTCATGTTCGAACTCAAATATGAGTTCAGGCAAGCAGCTGCTGCACCTTACCCAAGAACATTATTCAAGGTTAAACAACATAAATGCAGCAGCCATAATGAGGGAGTGCGTAACTCTTTGCAGTATCAGTATTATGGGTAATAAATGGGTAATAATGTTATATCCAGATTTGGAGACTCCATCATAGATTTGAAGGAAATTTGCACATTTAAAGCCCTTGAATTCAGTTACATTTGCTTGTGAAAGTTTGGAAATTTTGATGGAGAAGGTTACCAGTTTGTGGTCTGACTTAGCTAGTGAAGGGAATACCTTGGTTATGGTACCTACAGATGCCAAGCTTGTTAGGATATGGTCAAGTATAAAAAAATGCTTGTATTTGTCCATACCAAGAAAGTATTGTATTCAGTGATACATATTGTAAGGGAAGAGTACAGAGATAAGAATGATAACTTCTTTGGATCTTGAAGATATTCCCTAAACAAATTAACTGGGACAGGTAGAATGATTTCCTGATTATGGAGGAAATATCAAATGAGAGAGCGATAGTTGTCCACAAAAATGCCCAGGTCTCTTATGACCACTTCTGTCTGAAGTGGAGTACCACTTATAACCTATGAGGTGGGAACAGCATTTTTGCTAAATGCTGCTATGCTCTACTTTTTTGCATTTACCTCGAGACCATTTCCAGTACATCTGAGAATGAAGAGGATGAGTAGAAAGATGTGTGCATATTCATGCAGCAGTAGATAAGACAGTGGCAAAACATTGTCACATTGTTGAAATAAGGGAAAATACTGAGGGTCAGAAAAAAAATTTTAAGAATATGACATTTAACTTGGAAACAAAATCCTGTACAGTGAGTGTGCCAAACACACAAATAAGATTAACATCTCTAAAAATTTAGGTGACTGAAGGCAAGATAACTCTGTTACTTGAGCCACATTATACATAATCTTGTTAACTAGCATCCAAACTGAAGTAAAGTATACTACTGAATAAACCTCATTTTCTGTACTGACATGAGATCTTATGTTGTGGCTTTTCTAAAAGTGAAGAGATAGTACTGTACTAGATTCCATGCTACTCCAAGATGTCTCTCTCATTGGCAGACAGTTTCTTTTTCACATTTATGGGGCACTCCTGCCAGCCCCAGGCCCTAGGCAGCTGCCTAAAATGCCTTTTGGTGGATCTGTCACTGTATATACTACTGCTTATAAAAGTCACAGGAACTTTCTAATTTCAAAGCAGAAATTGTATAAATTGTATAAAAATTAAAGAAAAAATATTTTTTAGAACTTTTATTTCTTAAGTGGTAGGAGTCTATGTTTAATCACACTGTTTTATAATGCAGTTTAAAAAAATATGTGTATATATATATATATATATATATATATATATATATATATATATATATACATATATATATATATATATATATATATATATATATATATATATATATATATACACACTTTTGGGTTTCCTTCACAGTTTATAATTTTGCATTCATGTGACCAGTGTGTCTCAGAGGTGTCCTCAGTCATGTGTAGTCATCATTCTCTGTAAGTCTTCTTCTCCTTCATGGATTTCTTTCCTGCTGGCTGCTATTGTATGATTTGAGTCTTAGCATTTTAATTCCTGACCAGCAGTATCCCCTGAACTGCTTAATGTGAATAGTTAATATGAATAGCTGATAAAAAAGAAAGATCTGTCATGTTTTATAAAGTTCACTGACATGTTGTATCCAGAGCTGAATCAATCTATTCCTTTCAAGCTGCTGGGGTTCTCTTCTTCTGCTCTCCATCAATCTATTTTCTTTCATCCTTTTATAGAAAACTACCTTCCAGCTTGTGTACTTTTAGTTTATAATAAAGCAGATATGCATGTAGTTTGCACAGTTCTTATTCAACTTTGAAGTCTCATCACAAGCTGCTGTGATTTCTGCCATACTTTCTAGAATCAGCTTGTCTGCCTAATCAGAGAAGTTATCTTTGGGAGAGGGAAGTGTTGGAAATGTTCACAAAAATAGGTCATACTCACCGATAGTTGGGCATGTACTGGGTTTTCAAAGTCACTCGTTTGGGGGGAATGAGGGCATACTAAAAATGATTAGTGCAAAGCAGTTATGTAAATATAAAGTACTATTTTGATCTGTGTGTGCTCACCTCTTGACCAACACATGACTGTTACACACTACTCTGAAAAAGTTAACAAAGCTGTTCACAGCATAATTTATTAATCAGGTAATTCAACTTCTCTGAGCCCAGCCTAAGGGATTCTTGCATTCAAAGGTCCTGAAAATGACCTGAATACAAGGATGTAAGGCTAGTTCTTTGTTTAATGTCACAGCTTGTATAAACACAGAGTCATCACAGGCAAACAGAAAAAGTTCACTTCAACACTGCAGAGAGGTGAGATGATAAACTGGAAATGTTCTGCTGTAGCCGGCATACACATCTACTTTCCTGCACATTAAAACAGTACACAACAGAGAAGATCAGCTTATTTAAGAAGAGAAGTTTGAGCTAAGTACTAAGATTTTTGTGAGGCAGGAGAACATAAAGACTGGATGAAGATGGCAGCACATTAGAGAGAGGGGTGAAAGCATTTGCCACATGCAGGCTCAAATTTACTCTTGATCTGATATTGCAGAAGAAACATACTCAGATAAAAATGTTGGGACCTTTAAATCTAAAGTGAAACTGAATTACAGCATCACAGCTTTGAAAACTTTTCTGTCTGTCTGTTGTTACTTGCAGTATGCTTTTTTTTTTAAATAACATCAGCTTATACACTGTTTTTTCAGTTTTTTTCTATCTCACTTTTTTCTCAGATCATCCTTTGTACTTTTCCAAAAACTATAATAAAAAATATCATAACAATGCAATCAGGGGTGTAATCAGGGTTTTTGATCTGTCCACCATTCTGTACACTGAATTCATTATAGTTATCTGGCAAACTGTTCATCTTGCTTACCACACTAGTGGACCACTATTAGTTGTCCACTGTGCCACACAGCTATGTATCCATATTTCTCCTTAGATACACTGTCCAAAACATACTAATTTGTATTTTGTTTGTACTTATTTTTTCAGCATGCTCAGTTTATGGCATGTTGCCATGTGAGAATGTATATTTACAGGGTTATATGACATACTGCTTTTTAGTTTGATCTCCAAATATATGCCCCGGGATTCATGAAGCTCGGCGCAAGGCCGGCGTAAGGCCTGCGCCGGCGGTGCATGGAATATCCGGCGCAGTAGCGCCATATACATAATAATGAGAGTGCACCGGAATCACAGACACGTGCGTAGTGTACGTGAGCGAGCCCAGGTAGGATGCGTCTGGAGGCGTGTCTAAGCCAGCATGAGGTGAGCAACCTAATGTGCTGACAGCCATGGTCCGCCCACAATAGTAATGGCAGCAGCCAGGTCCTGTGCAGAATGAAACGCATGTACAGTATGCAACATAGTCCCCGTCCCAAATTAATGGAGAAGCAAATAGAAGCCACGAAGGCATAACTGTACCCGTCCAAGGAGTAAAGGATACGCATAAGACCGCGTTCGTCCCGCAATGCACTGTCAGTGTTTACACTCAGAGAAGGCGTACAGCCGCATGTCAGCGCGCCGCACCGACATAGGAGCAGCGACTAAGGTCACCACCTGTCCCACTTTGGTTGGGGCAGTCACTCCATGGACAGTTTTGTCCCGAAAAAACGTATTAGAAATGGCTGACGTGCTACGATTGTAGGACACAATGATATTCGTATTTAATGTAATGGTAGCATGAATTGGTTATTTCTGTAACAGAAATACCTAAATGACACAAAAAACAGAATAAGCAAGGAAATTGCCACAATAATAAGCATATTATTTAGGCAAGCAAGTGAATTTCCATGCTATATAGTGACCGTTTGTATGTGTCGGCCTGTAAAGTCAGATGTGAGTCCCGGAAATATCCCATATCGGAAAATGGAAAGGTGGAAACCCCAGTAGCGACATGGGCATGGTCACCAGGGTTACCTGCTGTCCCAATGTGCCATGGACAGTCCCTGATTGGACAGTCGTGTCCCTGCAACAATCGTAAAATGGAAAATGACCTCCGATCCCCTGCCACGCAAATTCCGCAATATACATGTAAATAGTAGCATAAAACATATACATTACGATATGGAACACAGACATGGCATAAGAAAATAAATAAGGAACCCAAGCGCTTACAGAATAAGCTCATAGTATGGCAAACAAGTGAAGTTCTGTCAACTGCACTAGCCCTGAGTATGTGTAGTCCTGCAAATTTCAAGTGCCCACATAACATGCCCCACTATGGGCATTGGAAAAGGTGCCAACCATAATGGTCACAAGCAGTAGTGACAGTACATAGCCGGGTAGCTGTGCTGACATAACAACAGTAAGGAAGCAAGATACCTCAAACACAGGCAAACATGTGCATAGCAACATATCCCAGACCCAGCAACGTCTCTGTTGCATACACTGGATGGTGTATGATGAAGTGTAATATCCAGAAACAGAACCCATGCATTCGGATGTACCACACAATAGCCTCATTGTACATGTCAGTCACACCCATGTATACCCCTGCACCCAAACCTGCTAGCATCCGTGTGCAGCTATACAACCACACACAATGTGCATACCTGAACTGTGTTAAGATGTTTGTGTTAGGCAATGCCACGCGGGCAAATACGTACCCCACATGTCCCCAACCCACCGCAGGTACAGATATGTAAATGGCTGCATGTGAATGTGTCAGCAGAATGTGTACATCCGGCATGTAGTATGTACCCGTCCAAACCATCTAGGTTTGCATACGACACGGTGCACATAACTGTACACATGTGGACAAGTCGGGTCGTTGGACCACCGCATCGATGATTATCTTTGCTGTGAAGTCGATCACATATAGCGGAACAGGTGCCTAACAAACAGGACGTCCTAACAGGGTGCTACAGGCAAAGAAGGGGAAACTGGGACATCACATGTGGACATTAGCGTAGCTGGACGGACAAATACACACGGTCAAGGTAAAGGACGGAACAACATGCATATGGCCGGATGGATGTTGTTAAGTAAAATATATAGAAACACATATGAAGTTCCAGTTTACACTCGAAATACTATATAATGTATTGAATTGTACCGCACAATATGGCAGTAGAACTAAGCCTGCATGTAATTGGTGAAGCTAAGCTGTACTGTGATGGAATTCTGAACCTGGCAGTAAGCAGTACAGCAGGCTCATGTCTGTCATCATTAATTATTTGCTGGGTTACAGAACAATAAATGTATGTACATGCATAACAGCACTCCTTCCCCAGAGGAGGATGGCCTTGTGAGCTCTACCGAAGATAGCAGTACAACTCCCTACCAGAGAGACAAAGCAACGTATTAAGAAATTAACTGTCCACTGTATCGTAACAGTCTAGGGTCCTTGAAACAGCTACAATCACAAAAGGATCCTGTAATGTACAAGGTGCCTTGCAAGGCTGTGTTATTCCCATGAGAAAACAAGTTAAGAGCACGACCCCAGCACCCATGTATGTATAGACTATTGCGGACCATAGTGATGGAAATGCCCTGTGACCGACCACGTCAGTAAGGTGGGCAAAAGCTGATTGTAAACACTATATAAAGAAACTGCTTACTGTATAGAGTCAGACAAAACTCACATACTTGGACTGTATATTATTTAGCCTGCCTGTGTACAGTACTAAAACTTTCGAACCCGAGCCTCCTGTGTTATCGGCTGTCACTTAGAAAAGCCTACTGATAACTACAGTCTGGTTTAACAACTTATTTCACATTGTGATCCTTGTAATCCGAATTCCCTTGGTAAGCTACAGGTCAGAGTGCATGGCTGGTTAGACATGTGCGCTGGAGAATATGCAGAAATGGTTCTTCTTGAATGAAAAGACCTCCGACTGAATTGTTGTGTGTAAAGAGGCTGTTTACTGTCTGATCTGTGGCTGAAAAGCGGAAAACTGGATCCCAAGAAGAAAACGTGCAGCCTTAAACAGGAGGCCCAGGTAAGGAGTGTCTGCCTTTTTGTGTCTATTGTAGATCAGGGACCAGACTACATTGTGTTTCTGTTAACAGTAGTGATATCGGGTCGAAGACCTACCCACATACTGTTAAATCTGAACATAGGTCAGGGGAACACACAGCAGAGTAAATAGTGATTATAGACACTACAGTGGATACAGGGAAGGAGACACACGTGTTATGACAGAAGGGTACGTAGCAGTCGTGTAGAGGATATGGGAGATTATTGAAGCAACAGATCATGTGATCCGCGTTTGACGGGTGACGTGAAGAATATGCAATCGCAGAGAGCACATAATGTGAGTTACGCAGCAAAATGGGCTAATAAATATGACATTGATGGTATATTAGGCAACATATTGTTACTGAAACATTGTAATCCCTGAAAATTTGATGCATATGTTCCAAGGTAAACACCTGTTCCACCCTGAGAGGGATATGCCCTCTGGCCAGCCGTGTCCTGTAAATAAACCGAACAAATGTCAAATGTCCTGATATCTCAGGACAAACATTTCCCAGATATATATCAAAATGGTAGCATAAAACAGTAAATTTGTATGTGGAACAGCAAAATATAATAATAAACAGAATAAGCAACTGAAATGCTACAACAATTGTTCGCTCTCCTGGCAAAACGTGAATACCTGTCGTATGTACTGGCCGTGGGTATGCATTTCCCAGGCAAATTACACGTTCCGAACACTAATGTCCCACATTGTGCATTGGAAAAGGTGGCAGCCCTAAGATGTGCAGGCGACAAAACAGCGACAATTGGGTATCCGTCATGCACATCGGTGGACTGAGGTAGTGTACCGAAGGGAATAGAACACTACAAATGGCTAAGCATCATACATACACAGAGAAGATCATAATACAGTAGTACCGATCGCCCCCCCCCCCCACAACACCCTACCACCGCAGATACCACATGCAGGATATTAAGCGGGAGGGCAGGC